>NC_059201.1:10402701-10702701 GCF_020615455.1 Coregonus clupeaformis | reverse complement strand
ACATCTGGTCTTCCAGGTCAGTTAAATAAAAAAACATGAAGTCCAGGTTGCCTGCCCCTGCCCTAGAGGTACTACAGTCAATGCTTATGAACTGAATATTGTATGTGAATTTCCATATATCAGTGACACTAACAAAAGGGTTGAATTGTTCAGCAACATGTGCAGTAAATACTAACATGGCTTTGGTGATGACAGGTACATAATGCATTTATTATAATCTCCCGAACAGGCCACTGCATGCTGTGACAAGGGCCTGAATGGTGACACATCTTCAAGCTGCCTGATTGAAGACTGTTGCCTTCAGCGGTACTGGAAGCAAGGGCCTTACCTGTGAGTACAGCAGCAGTTACTCTCTCTATATTCACTTTGTCTACTTGTCCCATTCTTCAATCTTGTCTGGAATATATATACAGTATTTTAGTTGACACACCTTCGTGATGTCAGATATATACGATAGATGCTATGTATTGCCCAGTAAGAGGCTTTGAAGCCACCAGTCGGCCATATTGACAATCCCCGGAAGAAGCAGGGTTGTGACTAGAGGGAGTATAGCTATGACCGGAAGTGACTTTTCGTAGCAGGTTAGGAGAGCATTTTAGCTAACCCTAACCCCTTTCCTAACCTTTAACTTAAGTCTCCTAACCCGCCACGTTAATTACCCTAACCTGCTGCATAAATGTATCCTAACCTGCTACGAAAATGTCACTTCCGGTTGTAGCTGTACTCCCTCTAGTCAGAACCAAGACGCAGTCCTCCATTTGTAGTTGGGACAGTAACATTAGAACTAAAAATTATACTTTGAGGAAAATGTTTTTAGATATTTTTTATACTTCAATTGTTATGTTTAGTTAACATAATATAATTTAAAAGTATGCATTAAGGGGTCTGTAATAGAATAAATGTGGCAAAAATAAATGCATACATTAATAAATATGTGCCAAAACAGCGCCCCCTGTCAGTCATCTAGTGTATATATAAATCATTGGTCAAAACCGTAAACATAATACAATGCTAGAATTGATTATTATATCAGTGCGCTGGGAAACGGCTTAAATTTAACTTTACTCAAAAAACGATGCGCTAGATACACTCAAGAAACGTTTACTTTTCTTGGATAAACTCGCTCGGCAAAGGTGGTCGAACAACGCATGCTCTCGAGTGAGAGCAGTGCAGGTAAAGTTATTTGGCGCCATTCGACATTAGTTGCTGTTCCTTTCATACTAATCGGATGCTTGCAAGCAGGGATGGATTTAAGGATTTTGGGCACTGGCCAGTTGGGCTTTTGGAGACAGCAATTTCTACTAGCCCGGTAACATTCAGGTTGAAAATCTGTGCCATGGGATGTTTGAAAATACACAATTTCTAGTTTTGCACTTTTTATACTAGCCCAGTCTGAAAATACTATACTTTTATACTAGCCCAGTCTAGATAGCTAGCCAACCTAAACAATTTTACCCGGGGGAGAAAAGGGCACTTGTATGAAGTGGAGCAGGAGGCCAGAAAAAAATTATTATTCTGCGAGTAAATGGAAACTAAAAAACAGACTCATCGTTGTTACCAGCGAGGTGGCAATTGACAGCCTGGCTAATCCGCCAGCCTTAGCATATCATGTTTTGTGACAAACCTCAACCTGTAACTTTAGATAGCTAATGTAACACAAGATAACACCACACATGAATATAATTATATTAACTTATATTATATATAACTTAACGTTATATATTAACTTATAAGTCTCAAGATTAAGTTTATCAAACATTAGTGAACTTTCTCAGTGCATCCAGTAAAGACATAATCACATAACTCGCTTGCTTGCACTTTTTTGTGTGTAATTTCAGCAACCCCCGATGCAGGATGTGATGACAGAGGATTACTTTTCTGTAATGAAATGAGGGTGATACGTTGGTTTCTCTGACTTTGATGTTAGTTACTGGACCATAAACCTACACATAGCTTGCAAAGATGATTGCTAGAATTTAGAAAAGCAACTCACCTTTTAGGCACCTATACATTGTGCATCAAAAATATATAACTTGTGAATCCCCATTAATTTTATTATAGATTACAGTCAAGGAATACAGAGACTAAATACGAGGGACATGACTCAAAATACAAGAAAATGTACAGTCGCTAAATAAATACATAATAATAGCATACTTATAATAGCATACATTAACCTTGTAGCATACTTTTAAACGTGTGAGGCTTGATAAAATCATTGCTTTGTTTTTTCACATACTTGTGTGGTGGCTCCCATGATATGAATAAGTGAATTAAGAATATACTTTTCAGCTTTACAGGTATTCATGTGTAAACAATTCATTAGTGTAAACAATAACGTGTAAAGTGTATGATCTGTAAGTTACAAATATTTTCTAATGTACCATACCTCCATAGGTACTACGTTTTTAAACAATGACGAATGTCATTATGAAAAGCAATCAGGTGAAATTGGCTGGTCATGGCATATGGAGGAAAAAAACTCATACTAATCAGTCACAATTAAAGAAATTCAGAAAAGGGTCACAGTTTTATACAGCAATAAGAATTTTGCTCAATTCATAGATTTACATAATACTTTGGCAACCCTTCAGCTCAGCTAAAAGATGCTTAAAACATAGACACCACACGTGTAACAGGCTTGACACTATCTTAAACTAATTACATACAACATGAGCTACTATTTGCTAAATTTTAATAAAGGCCTGTACAGTATTTTACTGGGACCATGAATCAACCAGACAGACTTTCTTACAGATTTCTTTCTTCTT
Source organism: Coregonus clupeaformis (assembly GCF_020615455.1). NCBI lineage: Eukaryota > Metazoa > Chordata > Actinopteri > Salmoniformes > Salmonidae > Coregonus > Coregonus clupeaformis. Next base: position 10,699,930 of record NC_059201.1, on the reverse strand, counting down.
TCCATAAATGGGAGTATAAAGACAGAATAAGCAGTTATCAGTTGCTTTGAGGATAATTTCTCGCTAACATATCGGCTAGGGTACAGTAGCAAACAGATTTGGAAATTGCCTATCTAAGAGATGGAACCAAGGAGGCAGGACATTACAAACATGTACTGTAGGTGTCTAAGAATTGCACTAAAGGCGTGATTCAGATTCAAACAGATAGATTTATAGAATTTAGATTTCCATGAAATGAAAAGTAATTAATTGAAGAGAAAGTGTGAGACTGAGACATTTCCTAGACCTGCTCAAAACAAATAGTATTCCTCACACACTTTGAACCATTTTCAAAAGAATGAGTATCCTTAAAACTGGAGGGGAAAATAGTGAGAGGAAACAATGCTAAAGATAGACAGGCCATCTCAAACGATCACAGGGTGCAGACCAAATGCTCAAGATAAAACAGACAGTGAGATGATTCTGCACTAATGCTGAAGATGGAGGGTGGGGCGTGGTGTAATTAACAGAGTGTGTGTGGTGGGGTGGCACTGGTCCTGCTCTGTCTAGCCATTCTGATCCTCCTGTGTTTGTGGGGGTGTTTGGAGGGGTGCTGCGGCGTCACCGTTACACCGTTCCAGGGGCTCTGCCTCTGGCTCCTCAGGAGCCGGGCCGGGCTGGGAGGGAGAATCAGGAGTGATGATGGTGGGTGGATTCTGTGAGTCAGGGACCTGGAGGGTGACCGAGACCTCTGTGCTGGCAGGGGTGCCCTCAGGAGCATCAGCTGAGGGTACTGGAGTGTTGCTGGGGGTGACAGGGCCAGCAGAGGCCCCTGGAACCGGGCTGGAAGCCCCTGAGTCACTGTGTTCTGGAGCTCGAAGCCTCTTCATCATTGTTGTGACCCGTACAGCTTTCTGTGGAAGAGCAAGACCATAGAAATATATTTTTAGAACGCTATCATCTAAGTGAAGAAACTGTGCAGTGAATGAATAGAACTTCATATGCACAACATTCATGCATTATGCAGTGCAGCCAAGTAAAACAATTATTGTCAAAAGTACCAAAAAAAGTTTGTTTGACAGAAAGGAAGAGTACCTTCCACTTGGCTTTGGCAAAGTTCTTTTCAATTTGCCCACACACTCCATCCCTGATGTTCTTATCAGAAGCTGCATTCCCAGAAATCCTGAAACAAGGGACAGGTAAACAGAAAACCAACAAAAACACATACACATACTGCACACTTGAGAAGACAGAAATTGTTATTATTTTAATCTTGGATCAATCCATACCATTCATGGTTGATGGCCTCCTGTGCAGTCAGTCTTTGATCCTGCTCCACTTCCATCAGACTTGCCACCAGGCTTTTCGCTGTACAACAAATAAAAAAATCAAATCAAATGTTATTTGTCATATGCACTGAATACAACAGGTGTAGACCTTACTGTGATATGCTTACTTACAAGCCCTTAACCGACAATGCAGTTAAGAAAAGTTAAGAAAATATTTACTAAATAAACTAAAGTAAAAAAATTAAAGAGCAACAGTAAAATACCAATAACCAGGCTATATACAGGGGTACCAGTACCGAGTCAATGTGCGGGGGTACAGGTTAGTCGAGGTGATTGTACACATCTGCTCTTTCTCTCCTCTGAAGCAAACAGAAGTGGACACGCCTAAAAAACGTACTTTTCCCATCTACTGTTTCCTAGATGTGCTACGTAGTACTGCATTTTGATTTGATCTCGAATTATAGTGTTATATACCTGAGTCAGAGATATCATCCCAGTACGGTGAGTCAAACTCATAGTCTCCTGACAGAATCTTGCGGAAAAGATTCTTGTCGTGATTATCATAGTCGTCATCTTCCATTTCATCGTAGAAAGGGGGGTTTCCTGACAGGCTGGAGAAAGGGAAAACAAGACAGAGTTCATAGTCACCTGAGATGGACAATAGCATGAGTACTGTATGGGCAAGACACTGTAAACTCTAGTGAACTGAGGACATAAAAACACTCACAGAATATACATGATGACCCCGATGGCCCAGCAGTCCACTGGCCTTCCATACCTCTGACGTCCCACCACCTCAGGAGCTGCAGGAAGACACACAGAATCCAATATTAATTCATAGAAAAATGGAATGCTGAAGAGGTAGCAATGTGGTATATACAGTTGAAGTCGGAAGTTTACATACACTTAGGTTGGAGTCATTAAAACTCGTTTTTCAACCACTCCACAAATTTCTTGTTGACAAACTATAGTTTTGGCAATTCGGTTAGGACATCTACTTTGTGCATGACACAAGGAATTATTCCAACAATTCTTTACAGACAGATTATTTCACTTATAATTCACTGTATCACAATTCCAGTGGGTCAGAAGCTTACATACACTAAGTTGACTGTGCCTTTAAACAGCTTGGGAAATTCCAGAAAATGATGTCATGGCTATAGAAGCTTCTGATAGGCTAATTGACATCATTTGTGTCAATTGGAGGTGTACCTGTGGATGTATTTTAAGGCCTACCTTCAAACTCAGTGCCTCTTTGCTTGACATCATGGGAAAATCCGAAGAAATCAGTCAAGACCTCAGAAAAAAATTGTAGACCTCCACAAGTCTGGTTCATCCTTGGGAGCAATTTCCAAACACCTGAAGGTACCACGTCCATGTGTACAAACAATAGTACGCAAGTATAAACACCATGGGACCACGCAGCCGTCATACCGCTCAGGAAGGAGACGTGTTCTGTCTCCTAGAGATTGAACGTACTTTGGTGCGAAAAGTGCAAATCAATCCCAGAACAACAGCAAAGGACCTTGTGAGGATGCTGGAGGAAACAGGTACAAAAGCATATACAGTGGGGAAAAAAAGTATTTAGTCAGCCACCAATTGTGCAAGTTCTCCCACTTAAAAAGATGAGAGAGGCCTGTAATTTTTATCATAGGTACACGTCAACTATGACAGACAAAATGAGGAAAAAAAATCCAGAAAATCACATTGTAGGATTTTTAATGAATTTATTGGCATATGATGGTGGAAAATAAGTATTTGGCCAATAACAAAAGTTTCTCAATACTTTGTTATATACCCTTTGTTGGCAATGACACAGGTCAAACGTTTTCTGTAAGTCTTCACAAGGTTTTCACACACTGTTGCTGGTATTTTGGCCCATTCCTCCATGCAGATCTCCTCTAGAGCAGTGATGTTTTGGGGCTGTCGCTGGGCAACACAGACTTTAAACTCCCTCCAAAGATTTTCTATGGGGTAGAGATCTGGAGACTGGCTAGAGCCACTCCAGGACCTTGAAATGCTTCTTACGAAGCCACTCCTTCGTTGCCCGGGCGGTGTGTTTGGGATCATTGTCATGCTGAAAGACCCAGCCACGTTTCATCTTCAATGCCCTTGCTGATGGAAGGAGGTTTTCACTCAAAATCTCACGATACATGGCCCCATTCATTCTTTCCTTTACACGGATCAGTCATCCTGGTCCCTTTGCAGAAAAACTGCCCCAAAGCATGATGTTTCCAACCCCATGCTTCACAGTAGGTATGGTGTTCTTTGGATGCAACTCAGCATTCTTTGTCCTCCAAACACGACGAGTTGAGTTTTTACCAAAAAGTTATATTTTGGTTTCATCTGACCATATGACATTCTCCCCAATCCTCTTCTGGATCATCCAAATGCACTTCAGACGGGCCTGGACATGTACTGGCTTAAGCAGGGGGACACGTCTCGCACTGCAGGATTTGAGTCCCTGGCGGCGTAGTGTGTTACTGATGGTTGGCTTTGTTACTTTGGTCCCAGCTCTCTGCAGGTCATTCACTAGGTCCCCCGTGTGGTTCTGGGATTTTTGCTCACCGTTCTTGTGATCATTTTGACCCCACGGGGTGAGATCTTGCGTGGAGCCCCAGATCGAGGGAGATTATCAGTGGTTTTGTATGTCTTCCATTTCCTAATAATTGCTCCCACAGTTGATATCTTCAAACCAAGCTGCTTACCTATTGCAGATTCAGTCTTCCCAGCCTGGTGCAGGTCTACTTTTTTGTTTTTGGTGTCCTTTGACAGCTCTTTGGTCTTGGCCATTGTGAAGTTTGGAGTGTGACTGTTTGAGGTTGTGGACAGGTGTATTTTATACTGATAACAAGTTCAAACAGGTGCCATTAATACAGGTAACGAGTGGAGGACAGAGGAGCCTCTTAAAGAAGAAGTTACAGGTCTGTGAGAGCCAGACATCTTGCTTGTTTGTAGGTGACCAAATACTTATTTTCCACCATAATTTGCAAATAAATTCATTAAAATCCTACAATGGGATTTTCTGGATTTTTTTCTCAATTTGTCTGTCATAGTTGACGTGTACCTATGATGAAAATTACAGGCCTCTCTCATCTTTTTAAGTGGGAGAACTTGCACAATTGGTGGCTGACTAAATACTTTTTTTCCCCACTGTATTTCCACAGTAAAACGAGTCCTATATCGACATAACCTGAAAGGCCGCTCAGCAAGGAAGAAGCCACTGCTCCAAAACCGCCATAAAAAAGCCAGACTACGGTTTGCAACTGCACATGGGGACAAAGATCGTACTTTTTGGAGAAATGTCCTCTGGTCTGATGAAACAAAAATAGAAATGTTTGGCCATAATGACCGTCATTATGTTTGGAGGAAAAAGGGGGTCTCTTGCAAGACGAAGAACACCATCCCAACCGTGAAGCACGGGGGTGGCAGCATCATGCTGTGGGGGTGCTTTGCTGCAGGAGGGACTGGTGCACTTCACAAAATAGATGGCATCATGAGGAAGGAAAATTATGTGGATATATTGAAGCAACATCTCAAGACATCAGTCAGGAAGTTAAAGCGGGCCTGTTGGTTATTAAAGCTTGGTCGCAAATGGGTCTTCCAAATGGACAATGACCCCAAGCATACTTCCAAAGTTGTGGCAAAATGGCTTAAGGACAATAAAGTCAAGGTATTGCAGTGGCCATCACAAAGCCCTGACTTCAATCCTATAGAACATTTGTGGGCAGAACTGAAAAAGTGTGTGCGAGCAAGGAGGCCTACAAACCTGACTCAGTTACACCAGCTCTGTCAGGAGGAATAGGACAAAATTCACCCAACTTATTGTGGGAAGCTTGTGGAAGGCTACCCAAAACGTTTGACCCAAGTTAAACAATTTAAAGGAAATGCTACTAAATAATAATTGAGGGTATGTAAACTTCTGACCCACTGGGAATGTGATGAAATAAATAAAAGCTGAAATAAATCATTCTCTCTACTATCATTCTGACATTTCACATTCTTAAAAAAAAAAGTGGTGATCCTAACTCACCTAAGACAGGGAATTTCTACTAGGATTAAATGTCAGGAATTGTGAAAAACTGAGTTTAAATGTATTTGGCTAAGGTGTATGTAAACTTCCGACTTCAACTGTAGCTCTAAAGTTGTCCAAACACCGTTACTCTGATGTCAAACCCATTTGCCCCCATAAGTCTATGATCTGCCCCCTTCCCTACCCCCTCACCAAGGTACTCTGGGGTTCCACAGGGGTCCTTGATGAGTCCGTTCTCCAGCTTGGCCAGGTGGAAGTCACTGATCACTATTTTGGAGTGCTTCAGGCGGTTGAAGTACACCAAGTTCTCCAGCTGTGTGAGACAAAACAAAGTGTATGTCAATAGATCATAACTCCTTTTTGGTATGTAGAAAGCATGAGAAAAATATACATCATTGGCAGGTTGGACAATTACTCAGGGTGCCATATAATTAATGTTAATTTCATGCAGAGGGCAAAGTAGCTACATTTCTCATTTCTAATGCCGTCACCCGACTGAGTGGCCTGTGGTGTAATAACATATATGAAACACCAGATGGGAGCAGAGTGTTGTGTGTGTGCAGTATACCTTGAGGTTCCTGTGGACAATTCTCTGGGAGTGCAGATAGGCCACGGCTTCCAACACCTGTCTGACAACGTTGCTGGTGTCCCTCTCCGAGTAGTAGCCTTGGTCTAAGATCCAGTCAAAGACCTCTCTGCCTGTAGCTCTGCAGAGAAGAACATCCAGAGAAAACCACTGTCGTGTGTCATATCATTAAAATGTACTGTAGGCCTCTTGCAACACTCTAGAAGTCAAAATCAACTCTCAGATGAGATTCTCCAGGAGGATATGGAAAATAGACATTTCACACAGGGGTTCAGAAAGGTAAGTATGCATTGGCAAGTCTGCAGGATGTAGGTAGGCTATCTTTTTGTACACTCCCTAATGGTGTTATCAGTGGAACGGAACCATGATGACTTCAAGGGAACATATACAAATAAAAAGCCCTAACCAATGTCACTCAATAACCTTCAATAACACTCACAGCTCGAGGAAGAGGAAGTACTCCTTCCTAGTTTCAAAGACATCAACCAGCTGGAGGATGTTATGATGTTTTACCCTGTGAAAGAGGGAGGGAGACACAGAGGGAAACAGAGAAAAACAAAGTCATATATTGAGCAATTATAAACCAAGATTAACTAGGAATCATTAAAAGACATTACATTTGATAATTTGTATTAGTAGTTTAATGATTTAATAACCATTAGAGAATTGGACCTTTTCCAATTCAAGTTAAATTCAGATTATGGAATGCCTACTCATGCACTGAATAAAATCAGTATAGACAAAAATGGACATTACTTGTGATATTGTATGAGTGGCTTAATGATGATATTTCGATCTGTATGGGAAGTGGACCATTTCCAATTCCAGTGAAATCCTGATGAATTAATTCAACCTAGAGATTGGTCTCACTACAGCACTAACGTGTGCTAATAAGACATTTCATTTGGTCTTTCAAGGAATCTTGATTGGCATATTCTATTGTTATATTAATTGAATGACCTAAGTGTTTTAATTACATTTGAATATATATATTTTTCAATTACAGATTGGGGTCTGTGGCTCATTCATTACAGATCCTACTCCATGCTAATTTCAGACTGGACTGCTAAAGAGATATTGCGTTATTGTAACCAGAAAAGGTACATTTCCTTTGCTCGCTTCAGAGTTTTTGGTAGTCGAAGAACTTTGCATTGTTAAAGGCTAATGGAGAATTCAAGCTGAACAGGAGTGGTGTTATGGAAACGTTATGGGGATGTTATGGGAACAGCATGTGTAACATCAGTAATTAGTAACGGTTAGTAAGTAATTTCTGTTAACTATCGCTATGGTGTTTTTTCAATTTCAATTGCATAAATGTTACATTTTAACACACAATGATTCATGCATTTCTGTGGCATTTCAGATGCCAAGGGTAAAGCTCTGCAATAATGCATAAGCCAAACTGAATATAACTCACATCTTCAAGATCTGGATCTCATTCTTGGCAGCTTTTCTCACTTTCCTCCCATCCTTTTTGAGAAACTTTTTACAGGTGAACATTTTGAGTGTGTTCTTGTCCTTTGCTCTGAAGATCTCACAGAACTCCTCCCTAAACAAGGACCACACACAAGAGAAAACAAAATACAAATGTCACAAAAATCTATACTGGATGGAAGAAGCATTATTTTACTATTTACTTAAAAGTCCCAGACTACAGAATATAAGTGTTGTTGTGAAGCATTGTGAAGGAATACTCACGATTTGACAATTTGGCCGAGGTCATATTTATCAGTCACCTCTGAGGGATTGTTGTAATCCTTCTTCTCCCCGAGTGTCAAACAGCCAAATGGCATGGCAGCTCCTCCGCTACACAGGGAAATCACACCAACACCACCTGTTACCAAGACAGATCATATTGTTGCTACAATAGTACACATTGTACAACAGCAGACACCAAGTTCCATCTCACTACTAAACAACTGAATGAGAGCACCATGACCTAAGCCTGTTGTGTATTACCTTGCTGTTCTTGTACAGTCTACAGCATGCACAGTGCCTTCGGGAAAGTATTCAGACTGACTTTTTCCACATTTTGTTGTTACGTTCTAGCCTTGTTCTACAATGGATTAAATAAAAAGTTCCTCAGCAATCTACACACAATACCCCATAATAACAAAGCGAAAACAGGTTTGTAGAAATCTTTACAAATGTATTATAAATAAAAAAACAGAAATACCTTATTTACATAAGTATTCAGACCCTTTGCTATGAGACTCGAAATTTAGCTCCGTTGCATCCTGTTTCCATTGATCATCCTTGAGATGTTTCTACAACTTGATTGGAGTCCACCTGTGGTAAATTCAATTGATTGGACATTTTTTGGAAAGGCACACACCTGTCTATATAAGATCCCACAGTTGACAGTGCATGTCAGAGCAAAAAACAAGTAATGAGGTCGAGGAATTTTCCGTAGAGCTCCGAGACAGGATTGTGTCAAGGCACAGATCTGGGGAAGGGTACCAAAAAATGTCTGCAGCATTGAAGGTCCCCAAGAACACAGTGGCCTCCATCATTCTTAAATGGAAGAAGTTTGGAACCACCAAGACTCTTCCTAGAGCTGGCCGCCCGGCCAAACTGAGAAATCGGGGGAGAAGTGTCTTAGTCAGGGAGGTGACAAAGAACCCAATGGTCACTCTGACAGAGCTCTAGAGTTCCTCTGTGGAGATGTGAGAACCTTCCAGAAGGACTCCACCAATCAGGCCTTTATGGTAGAATGTCCAGACGGAAGCCACTCCTCAGTAAAAGGCACATGACAGCCCGCTTGGAGTTTACCAAAAGGCACCTAAAGACTCTCAGACCATGAGAAACAAGATTCTCTGTTCTGATAAAACCTAGATTAAACTCTTTGGCTTGAATGCCAAAACGTCACATCTGGAGGAAACCTGGCACCATCCCTACGGTGAAGCATGGTGGAGGCAGCATCATGCTGTGGGGATGTTTTTCAGCAGCAGGGACAGGGAGACTATTCAGGATTGAGGCAAAGATGAACAGAGCAAAGTACAGAGAGATCCTTGATGAAAACCTGCTCCAGAGCGCTCAGGACCTCAGACTGGGGCCTTCCAACAGGACATCGACCCTAAGCACACAGCCAAGACAACGCAGGAGTGGCTTCGGGACAAGTCTCTGAGTATCCTTGAGTGGCCCAGCCAGAGCCCGGACTTGAATCCGATCGAACATCTCTGGAGAGACCTGAAAATAACTGTGCAGCAACACTCCCCATCCAACCTGACAGAGCTTGAGAGGATCTGCAGAGAAGAATGAGAGAAACTCCCCAAATACAGGTGTGCCAAGCTTGTAGCGTCATACCCAAGAAGACTCAAGTCTGTAATCGCTGCCAAAGGGGCTTCAACAAAGTACTGAGTAAAGAATCTGAATACTTATGTAAATGTAATATTTCAGTTTTTTATAAATTACCATAACATTATAAAAACCAGTTTTTGCTTTGTCATTATGGGGTATTGTGTGTAGATTGATGAGGGGAAAAACAATTTAATCCATTTTAGAATAAAGCTGTAACGTAACAAAATGTGGAAAAAGTCAAGGGGTCTGAATACTTTCCGAAGGTTTCAGGTTAAGAGCTCTTAATGACACAATTGTAATAGGCTCCATTTGGAAGTTGAATCCTCCACCTGCCTGCTGTAACAGCCCACTTTGCTGAACATAAGTGTATCAATACTCTATCTGAGTGAGGTTACCGATGACCAGGCCTAGAGGTAGGCCTATCCAGTCCAGGAGAAAAGAAAGAATGTAGCATATCATTAGTAACAATTGGAGAAATTAGAACATTTCTTTATTTTTTTAAATCAATGCTTTCAATCCATGCACAAATTAGGCAGAGGAACATCACGCACTTATTGTTTTCAAAATGTGTTTATCGAACATGCCTTCCTAAGGCACTTTGGACTCAACATTAAAATGACATTGATTAGGAGCTTTAGAGAACATTGTATTCCATTATTGGGACCTTGAGAATAACTGGATGAATTAATATTCACCCATCACAATAACTCTCCTGTGAAAAGACTGAACTCTCCAGTAATCTGGAAGGCTGCTTTCTTTTCACTCAATAGTGAGTCAGACAGCCCTGTAGCACCTTGGTCTGCTCTCTGTACCTCAGTGAGACTACTCTAAAAGGATGTAGCAGTGGGGAAATACGGAATAAAAGACAAGCTGTCTCAATGTAATACATAGATTGAATCTCCTGCACATCACTCATATTTCCATGAATTTAGGATAGCGTCCTTTTTTCTAACTAATTTAGCTATTAGCCAAAATGGCAATTTACAACGTTAAAAAAATTATTTTATGGAACTGAATAGGTGTCCATAAATGTCCCTGGTCCAACACATACTCAGTATTCAGCTTTGGACAATTCATACCACCACCACCACCACCACCAGCAGCAGCAGCTATTGTTCTTTCTGAATAGAGCATACAGTTCCCTGAAAACATGAATATTATCCTGTCTGGATGGGTGTCTGGTTGCTGAACAACCCTGTTGATTTGGCAGCAGGAAGCAGAGTTAAATAAAGTGGGAGGATGAGGACTCCATCTCAGTGGAGTCATCAGTCATGTCCCTGTTATGAGAAGAAAAATGACGTTTCATCTCTGGTGGAAAATCAATGCAGGTTTTTACTCTGTGGTAGAGGAGAAGAACACACCCTTATGGAAGGATCACGAATACATGAGGAAACAATGGGGAAATGAATGATCAACAGGAAAGGCATTTGGCCTTTGTAAATGAGCCAATATACCAAAGATGCAGTAATAGCTACTGTAAAGGCACATGATTTCAAAGCAGTTCTAATCTTGTTGTAGTATTAGGAGTAAAACATGGTTAGGTACGAGTAGTGTATGCAATAAAAACATAGACTGTTATTTCAGCAATTTGAACATTTATCATTCAAAAAGCAAAAAAATAAAAAATACAGTGAGGGAAAAAAGTATTTGATCCCCTGCTGATTTTGTACGTTTGCCCACTGACAAAGACATCAGTCAGATCAGTCTATACATTTAAATTGTAGGTTTATTTGAACAGTGAGAGACTGAATAACAACAACAAAAAAATCCAGAAAAACGCATGTCAAAAATGTTATAAATTGATTTGCATTTTAATGACGCAAATAAGTATTTGACCCCTCTGCAAACATGACTTAGTACTTGGTAGCAAAACCCTTGTTAGCAATCACAGAGGTCAGACATTTCTTGTATTTGGCCACCAGGTTTGCACCCATCTCAGGAGGGATTTTGTTTGAGGCTGACGTTTGGCAACTCGAACCTTCAGCTCCCTCCACAGATTTTCTATGGGATTAAGGTTTGGAGACTGGCTAGGCCACTCCAGGACCTTAATGTGCTTCTTCTTGAGCCACTCCTTTGTTGCCTTGGCCGTGTGTTTTGGGTCATTGTCATGCTGGAACGACCCATTTTTAATGCCCTGGCTGAGGGAAGGAGGTTCTCACCCAAGATTTGACGGTACATGGCCCCGTCCATCGTCCCTTTGATGCGGTGAAGTTGTCCTGTCCCCTTAGCAGAAAAACATCCCCTGGGGTCATAGGCAGCATTCCTCCTCCTCCAAACATGGCGAATTGAGTTGATGCCAAAGAGCTCGATTTTGGTCTCGTCTGACCACAACACTTTCACCCAGTTCTCCTCTGAATCATTCAGATGTTCATTGCCAAACTTCAGATGGCCCTGTATATGTGCTTTCTTGAGCAGGGGGACCTTGCGGGCGCTGCAGGATTTCAGTCCTTCACGGCGTAGTGTGTTACCAATTGTTTTCTTGGTGACTATGGTCCCAGCTGCCTTGAGATCATTGACAAGATCCTCCTGTGTAGTTCTGGGCTGATTCCTCACCGTTCTCATGATCATTGCAACTCCACGAGGTGAGATCTTGCATGGAGCCCCAGGCCGAAGGAGATTGACAGGTCTTTTGTGTTTCTTCCATTTGCGAATAATCGCACCAACTGTTGTCACCTTCTCACCAAGCTGCTTGCCGATGGTCTTGTAGCCCATTCCAGCCTTGTGTAGGTCTACAATCTTGTCCCTGACGTCCTTGGAGAGCTCTTTGGTCTTGGCCATGGTGGAGAGTTTGGAATCTGATTGATTGATTGCTTCTGTGGACAGGTGTCTTTTATACAGGTAACAAGCTGAGATTAGGAGCACTCCCTTTAAGAGTGTGCTCCTAATCTCAGCTCATTACCTGTATAAAAGACACCTGGGAGCCAGAAATCTTTCTGATTGAGAGGGGGTCAAATACTTATTTCCCTCATTAAAATGCAAATCAATTTATAAGATTTTTGACATGCATTTTTCTGGATTTTGTTGTTGTTATTCTGTCTCTCACTGTTCAAATAAACCTACCATTAAAATTATAGACTGATCATTTCTTTGTCAGTGGGCAAACGTACAAAATCAGCAGGGGATCAAATACTTGTTTCCCTCACTGTAGCTATTGTTTAGGAAGCAACCGCAATGCAAAGCTCTAGGTGAGAAATTGAATTGAGAAAAAATCTCGTTGGGTATACACAACAGTACACTCATTTTCTTCTGACAACACTCAGACCGATCATTCATGATGTATGAGGCATCTGCTATGCTCAGTGTGAACCTTCCTTCACTCACGGCTGGGAAGCAGGTAAAGTTATGAATTGACAACAGACAGGCAGAGGAGTCTATTGATTACGGTTCAAATCAGAAAGGTGAGGACATCTCCGGTGTTTGTGACCTATTGTTAGCAGTCAAAAATATGTTTTTGAACATGCTGCAGAGATTTAATAGCCTGGGTGCCAGTCTGTTTCTGCTCTCTTGCCAACTCCTTATGGAATTGTCATGGCTTGACAATGACAATGGAATAGGCAAAAGCACAAACAAATCTGGGACCAGGCTAGAGATTTAATGCGCATTAGGCAAATGTTAAACTGGCTCTAAAGCTCTGAACCATGGGGCCTGAGGGAATAACTCTCTTTCTTAATGGTTTAATGGAAGATAAAACCATTTGAGATAAAACAAGTAACTTAAGAAAGTGCTTTATTAGAACATTAACTTCTCTCGGCTGAGCAAAAGCCTGCTTTTCCACTGACTAGACCAGGGGTCAGCAACAGGCGGCCCGCAGGCCAAAACCAGGCTGCGAGTGATTATTTTGGGCCCCCCAAAGTTTTTTGCAAAAAATACTAGAATCACTAGGAATTAAGCTAAAAATTATTCAAATTTAGGAAATACGTTCCCAAGTATTCGCACAAATAAAAAGAGAGACATGAGATTGTACCTCAAATCAGGGGTGTAGTGGAGGGTAAACGCACGTAAACGCAGTTTACACACCTTTCTATTTGTGAAATAGCTTTTACTCCCCTTTTTATTTAGTTAATTATCATTTATCGTTTTATTATTGCGTTCCCAGCGTTGATCAAACCTCAGAACGCTAATATTCTTGATCTGAGTTCTAATCGCGACTGCCTCTCTGTGAACAAGTGGTTTCATGATTCAGCTATGCTCGTTATGTTTGCCTGCTCCCCGCGGATTTGCCTTGTTAGCAGCGCATTCATTCACCACTCTGTCCAATGGCAAACTCCGCCCACGGCACAGGCTAAGACGTGAAACATACTACCTCAGCCCACACCAACGGTGGCAAGTACAGACGCCGCAGACAATGGGTTTGCGAGAAGCTGGACATAAATAAAAAAATTTAACGTCCCTCGACTCCTGTCAAGTCAACAGACACCCCCTAAAAAAAACGGACTCTCTGAGAATGAGTGTACAACTGGTAAATAGTCGCTGATAGTTCAGTCAGGTGGCCAGCTAGCTAGCTAGCTAGTTAGCTCAAGCCAAGGGCTCTGGCTACTGTTAGATAACTAGCTAGCTAGCTAACATTACAGCTAGCTAAGTGGCTATATGGATGAAGTTAGAAGCTAACGTTAAAAAAAGCCTGACCTCAGCAGGAGCAGTTTACTGAAATTAAGCTAGCTATAATCTTAACAAAAGATAGGCTATTATAAATTCTCATAACAAAATAACTTTGCTTTACAGAGAGTAGTGAGACAGACAGTGGTGAGGCAGGTTGCAATGCAGGAGGCAAAGGAGACACCGAGATTAAGCAAGCAGAGAGAAAGTTTAGTAGTACAGTGGTTCCCAAACTTCAGGTCGGGGACCAATGTGGGGTCGCCTGCATTTGAAATGGGGTCCCCTGAGAGAATCTGTAATCTTATCAAATGCATTAATAACTTGTTTCTCTTCAAATTGGTATAGAATACAACATTTTAGAGTCAACTAAGGGCCTTTTACAGTTAGAATTCACTTTTATATCATTGTGTTGGGACAGCCTGTGGGACCTACAATTTTGTGAAATATAAAGACAATTTAAATATCAAGACAATTTAATATTATTCTCATGCATATAAAAATCAATTTTTAAAATAGCTTTACAGAGTGTAGTGAGACAGACAGTGATGAGGCAGTCAGTGGTGAGGCTGAGGCAGGCTGCAATGCAGGAGGAGACAGAGAGAGAAAGAGAGGAAGCAAGCAGACAGCAAGGCTATCCAAGCATTTGGACAGTTGAGTAAAGCAACACCTACATTAAAAAAGAGAATCTGTGCAATAAACAATACAGTTCTAAACATGTAATATGTGTTGGTTTATATCGGTGGTTGTTTGTCTTACCCCAATCGCCCACTGGAGTTGATAGTTTACCCACTTTTTTTTTTACCACTACATATCTGGTCTCAATGTAATCAAGGTCTGAAATTATTATGTTATTTTCTCTGTTTTGGCTCAATTGTGGTCATTTGCAAATGATTATACTTACAATATGATCCGGCCCCCCGACCATCCGGTCTGACAAAAATCATCCCACGGCTGAAACTACACTGAACAAAAAAAAGTACGCAACCTGTAAAGTTCTAGTCCCATGTTTCAGAAATGTTCCATACGCACAAAAAAGCGTATTTCTCTAAAATTGGTTTACATCCCTGTTAGTCAGCATTTCTCCTTTGCCAAGATAAGCCACACCTTTCAGGTGGATTGACTATCAAGAAGCTGATTAAACAGCATGATCATTACACAGGTAATGTGCTGGGGACAATAAAAGGCCACTCGGAAATGTGCAGTTTTGTCACTCAATTTAATGCCGCAATTGGCATGCTGACTACAGGAATTTCCACCAGAGCTGTTGCTAGAGAATTGAATGTTAATTTCTCTACCATAAGCCGCCTCCAACGTCGTTTTAGAGAATTTGGCAGTACGCCCAACCGGCCTCACAACCGCAGCCCACGTGTATGTCGTCGTGTGGGTGTGCGGTTTGCTGATGTCAACGTTGTGAACAGAGTGCCCCATGGTGGCGGTGGGGTTATGGTATGGGCAGGCATGAGCTAGGATCTGTACACAATTCCTGGAAGCTGAAAATGGCCCAGTTCTTCCATGGCCTGCATACTCACCAGACATATCACCCATTGAATATGTTTGGGATGCTCTGGATCGACGTGTACGACAGCGTGTTCCAGTTTCCGCCAATATACAGCAACTTCGCACAACCATTGAAGAGGAGTGGGACAACATTCCAGAATCAACAGCCTGATCAACTCTATGCGAAGGAGATGTGTCGCGCTGCATGAGGCAAATGGTGGTCACACCAGATACGGACTGGTTTTCTGATCCACGCCCCTAAGTTTTTTCTTTTTTAAGGTATCTGTGTCCAATATATGCATATCTGTATTCCCAGTCATGTGAAATCCATAGCTTAGGGCCTAATGCATTTATTTAAATTGACTGATTTCCTTATATGAACTGTAACTCAGTAAAATCTTTGAAATTGTTGCATGTTGCGTTTATATTTTTGTTCAGTGTAGTTGCCTATCCCCGGACTAGACCACATAAAGAACACACTCCATTTTCCAGAGGAGCCCATCTCCCAGAATAGCACTCTGGGCCAGGAGAGCAGACTGAAGTATCATTTCAGAGCCAGAATGATTGCATCCAGATTTTTTTTCTTCTTTCTAATAAACTCACAAAAAGCCAGAGCCATTAGCTATCTACACAGTCTACACTCTGGCAGAGCAGTTTTGTTTTTTTGTTGCTGTTCATCACAAGAGCTTTCAAAGCAGTAATTAAATTCCCTGTGCCTATGGTGCTTCAACACTAGCAGCAGCCCTGTCTGCGTTGGTTCGGAGCGGAGCAGGCAACAGCTCCAACCGACTGGTAGACTGATAGTAATCAGCCAGGAGGGGGAGATAGCGAACCCTGTGCAGCGATAGAGAAGTGCGCATAGTTCTGTTTCAGGTCGTGAATCAATCATCTGCACGGGAAGGAGAGAACGAGTCCCTGGGATGAAGACACAGAGGAGAAGAGGAGGATGAGTGTAGTGTGGGCCACAGTGGGACTCATTACTATAGAACTCCAGGATCAGGGCTCCAGAGATACACACTGCCTGACTCGTTGGCTGAACAGCACAGTGAAGCGGATATACTGTAAATCACCTCATGCAACTCTACTACTGCAACTGGTAAACATACATGGGCCATGTGTTCTGTGTTGTCATATCTCCTGCAACTTCACTATTATAATTTATGTTTGATACTGTATTACTGTATATCTATTGTCCATTCATAAAGAGAGTGGTACTAGTCCATTGGGTATGGTGATCCGGACCCACTCCACAAGAGTCACAAACCCATTCCACGACAGAAGACTAAAGACACTCCATGACAGAAGTCTTCTTCACTGCTTCTACAGTACCTCTGGTAAATGTAGCCACCTGTAAATGTAGCCACCTGTAAATGTAGCCACCTGTAAATGTAGCCACCTGTAAATGTAGCCTACTGTAAAATCGACAACAAAAGCGTTTAGAAGTCGAAAACAACGGGGATGATGATGATGATGATATATGATGATGTCATGTCCATCTAGATTTTAGCTGTACATTTGATAGTCAGTTTTGTAATGGAGAACATTATAGATCTTTAAGTGGGTCAAGTCTGTGAAAACCTTACTCCATAGGTTATCGATTACCTTATATCGACCACATCACTCCCCAAATGTTTGTCTTAGAGGTATTAGCTTCATGAACTTCTTATTTTGTGGCAATCCTTTGGCAGCTTCGCAGCAACACATGCAGGGGTACGTTTGTGCCTGTAATCCTCTGTCAGCTTGCAGCACATTGCATTTACATTCCATATTCTAGGTGGTTGTATAACAGAGATAATGAAAGAGCAGTGCCAGCAGGTTTGCCAGCACATTTTCATAAGCTGCTTGTGTGTGAATACATTAATTTTTGTTTTTACCCTTTACCCCTTCCATACATACTCTAACATACACTAAATTAAGCATCTGCAAATGTGTTTCTGGTTGCTCTATAGTTTGCTTTGTCCCACAACGAGCCATTTTTATAAATGGCTCATTGCAGAATATTCTGTAGCCCGGCGTCCTTGATCAACCAATCCTAAACTATTCGGTTTCACCAAAATAAAGTTTCCCGTCCACAGAGACATATTCAATATCTCTAGGAACAATACTTAAGATTTGTCAGGTTTAATCTGTCCTTCGCTATCAAATAAGCGTATAAAATACGTTTTTATCCAGGGTCTACCATTTTCCGCCTGTGGGCTGCCATTGTAGTCTATTTTAGACCACGCAGTCACGCGAGAGTAATCTACCACTTCTACAGGCGGAAAATGGGAGACCCTGGATAAAAACGTGTTTCAAACGCTTATATGATAGTGAAGGACAGATTAAATCAGACGAATCGTAAATTATTGTTCCTAGAGATATTGGATATTGACAAGAAACTATATTTTGGTGAAACCTAATAGTTTAGGTTTGGTTGATAAAGGACGCCAGGCTAAGGAACCTTCCGCAACGAGCGATCTGTAAACAATGGCTCGTTGCGGGACGAAGCAACTCTATAGTATGAATGATGAGGCCAGTACGACACCTGCTGTTCTTCCATAATGAGTTTTGAACTCCTAGCTAATTACCACTAAACCCCACTTTCACACCATCAGCAGCTCATCATCACAGGGAACAATACATGGCCAGGAAACAGGTCAACCAGGAGGGCCTGGATAAGTGGTAACATTAGGGGGGTTGGAGCCGATAGGGCAGGCCACAGGTATCCTTTACACTTGTCCCCTTCTCCTAAATGGGATTTTCATTGTTTTAAAATCGCTCCCCTCCCAGTGGGCGAATATCTGTGTGTTATCTAATGAATATTTTAGTACTGCGTCCTCAGCACTATATAGGACACTATAGGAAATATTTATCATAGGGGGAAAGAGATATTTCATGTTCACAATACACTATCTGGATCCCCTCCTTCAGTCTCCTTTAAATCCAGGTAAAAGACAGGCAGGTGTAAGAGCATAGCCAAATACAGTGCCTTGCAAAAGTATTCATCCCCCTTGGCATTTTTCCTATTTTGTTGCATTACAACCTGTAATTTAAATGGATTTTTATTTGGATTACATGTAATGGACATACACAAAATAGTGCAAATTGGTGAAGTGAAATGAAAAAAATAACTTGTTTCAAAACATTCTAAAAATTGTATAACGGAAAAGTGGTGCGTGCATATGTATTCACCCCCTTTGCTATGAAGCCCCTAAATAAGATCTGGTGCAACCAATTACCTTCAGAAGTCACATAATTAGTTAAATAAAGTCCACCTGTGTGCAATCTAAATGTCACATGATCTGTCACATGATCTCAGTATATATACACACCTGTTCTGAAAGGCCCCAGAGTCTACAACACCACTAAGCAAGGGGCACCACCAAGCAAGCGGCACCATGAAGACCAAAGAGCTCTCCAAACAGGTCAGGGACAAAGTTGTGGAGAAGTACAGATCAGGGTTGGGTTATAAAAAAATATCTGAAACTTTGAACATCCCACGGAGCACCATTAAATCAATTATTTAAAAAATGGAAAGAATATGGCACCACAACAAACCTGCCAAGAGAGGGCCGCCCACCAAAACTCACAGACCAGGCAAGGAGGGCATTAATCAGAGAGGCAACAAAGAGACCAAAGATAACCCTGAAGGAGCTGCAAAGCTCCACAGCCAAGATTGGAGTATCTGTCCATAGGACCACTTTAAGCCGTACACTACACAGAGCTAGGCTTTACGGAAGAGTGGCCAGAAAAAAAGCCATTGCTTCAAGAAACAAATAAGCAAACACGTTTGGTGTTCGCCAAAAGGCATGTGGGAGACTCCCCAAACAAATGGAAGAAGGTACTCTGGTCAGATGAGACTAAAATTGAGCTTTTTGGCCATCAAGGAAAACGCTATGTCTGGCGCAAACCCAACACCTCTCATCACCCCGAGAACACCATCGCCACAGTGAAGCATGGTGGTGGTAGCATCATGATGTGGGGATGTTTTTCCATCGGCAGGGACTGGGAAACTGGTTAGAATTGAAGGAATGATGGATGGCGCTAAATACAGGGAAATTCTTGAGGGAAACCTGTTTTAGTCTTCCAGAGATTTGAGACTGGGATGGAGGTTCACCTTCCAGCAGGATAATGACCCTAAGCATACTGCTAAAGCAACACTTGAGTGGTTTAAGGGGAAACATTTAAATGTCTTGGAATGGCCTAGTCAAAACCCAGACCTCAATCCAATTGAGAATCTGTGGTATGACTTAAAGATTGCTGTACACCAGCGGAACTCATCCAACTTAATGAGCTGGAGCAGTTTTGCCTTGAAGAATGGGCAAAGATCCCAGTGGCTAGATGTGCCAAGCTTATAGAGACATACCCCAAGAGACTTGCAGCTGTAATTGCTGCAAAATGTGGCTCTACAAAGTATTGACTTGGGGGGGGTATAGTTATGCACGCTCAAGTTCTCTGTTGTTTTGTCTTATTTCTTGTTTGTTTCACAATAAAAAATATTTTGCATCTTCAAAGTGGTAGGCATGTTGTGTAAATCAAATGATACAAACCCCCCCAAAAATCCATTTAAATTCCAGGTTGTAAGGCAACAAAATAGGAAAAATGCCAAGGGGGTGAATACTTTCTCAAGCCACATGCTCACATGATAATGTGTCATAATGCACAATACTTGTGTTATTCATAATGTTCGGTCTGTGCATGTGTGTGTATCTACTAACTACAGTATGCACCTCCTTTATCTTACGCCTGAAAGCTGCAGAGCTCAGCATCACTAACTGGTGATTTGTGAGTGGTTTGAAGTCCAAAGTACAGTCTGCCACTCTTCTCCTGCTCAGCCCCCTTCCCTAGCCTGGATCCTGAGGGAATGGTCCCTACTGGCTGTATCTGTGTATTACAGCATCTACTATTTTCTCACACACGCACACCAAATAACCAAATCTTCCATGGCCTGCTTATATAACTGCTTCATAATGACATGCCCCCTTGTGACACTTAGTTCTAAAATCCCATTATAGTTTCGCTATGCGGTTCTTGTTCTAATAGTGAAGTGTTGGCTCAGGGGTCACTTTTGAAATTGATTTCATGTCTGGTTCACTTTTTATTATATTATTTTGTTTTCTAAGCAAAGCAACAATTAAATTCAGTTTCAGCAAACAAAATGATTGCGAGACACAGCATCAATCGGTGGGTTTGATATAGCTAACAGAGATAATGCTTAGCATAATGCATAAACATTCAGTATACTGTTTTGCCTGAGCCTCTTTGCTAACTCTGAATCATGAATATGCAAAAAAAAGTATTGTCATAACATCGCTGAGACAAACAAGTTACATATTGTTCTTTGTCAAAGACTCTGCCTTATAGCAATATCAACAGTATGGAACAAAGTCTATTTAGGACTATAATTCAGGATGCAACAATCACAAAACTATAGCATAAACAAATGCTAAATATACACTGAGTATACAAAACATTAAGCTCTTTCCATGATCAGGTGAATCCAGGTGAAAGCTATGATCCCTTATTGATGTCATTTGTTAAATCCACTTCAAATCAGTGTAATGAAGGGATAGAGTCAAGTTAACTAATGTTTGGTATACTCAGTGTATATTGAGATATGTCATCAACATGACATGCTATAGACATATTGCATAGTAGTAGTCCATTGGTTGTTTTAGCATGAGGTTATATGCAATCTCCTTGCTCCAATTCAAATTATTTCTCCGTCTTTGTGATTAGTACTGGCTGTGACCCCACACTCTGAGGGTGTCTCAGGGGGAGTTTGGAATTGCAAAAAACACATTTCCAATTCACACATGCGTATAAACTTGTACATGTGTGAAATAGGACAAATAAGCACCCACCAAATTATTATTATTAAAAGATAGCTGGATGACCAGAAAGAGGAAACACTGCAAATCATTTGCACTGGAATAAATGCTCACCTAAAATGAAACAAGGTCAATTTCTACATTTCTTCTTGTTTGTATTTTAATCATTGGAAGGGAATGAAATGTCATTCATTACATACTGTAGCTAAGTATTCAGCATTCAATGCCACAAGGCCAATGCTCCCAACATCCAAAACCATTTCCTGTCTCTCCCCATTTAGTGTATTACCCTCCTGTTTCAATTGTATGGTCATTGTCGGGAATTAATTCACTTTAGAAATTGTAGTCCATTCAGGTCATTCATTTCTTGAATGGGTCATGTAAACAATAAAAACTCTCTCAGTATCTATGTTAGGAGACAAAGCATTCAAATGAATTGAAAATGGATGGACATTGACAGAATAGTAAAGATTAGGTCTAGGATAATAGTCAGTCTGTTGGCTGTGACATTTTCTCTCAGGAGAAACAAAGTGACAAGGAAAACTGTCAGTGCATATTCCGTTTACAGAGACACATACTGTCCCCTTTAGAAAAGTTGTGGAAGCAAAAGTAGACTGTGTCCTCACCTAACTTGCTGAAGATACTAAAACGCCACTTATTACCCCTCAGTAGAAAACGTCCAGCTTTTTCAATAGAGTCAATCATTTAAATATGATAAAAGATTCCTCTCCTTTTCAGGACGGGGAATCGCTTCACTGTTGCTGATTCAGAATGCTTGCATTCTTTTGCTATTGAAATAATTTCAAATTGAGCGAAGGCAGATTTTTTTCTTCCACTAATGGAAGTAAACTGCTTTTTAAAAGACAGTCTTTATCTGAAAGTTATTGCTTGGGAGCTACAGAGACTTCAACTGTTTCACTGCAGATATCTAGTGATGGAGTAATAAGGCTTCATGAATGGTACAATTGGGTGATGTACTGTCAGTGTCACTCTTTGACTGGTTGTCTCCATAGCTCATTTCATACACTGAACAAAAATATAAATGCAACATGTAAATTGTTGGTCCCATGTTTCACGAGCTGAAATAAAATATATCCGACATTTTCAATACACACAAAAAGCGTATTTCTCTCATGTTTTTTTCACAAATGTGTTTACGTCCCTGTTAGTGAGCATTTCTCCTTTGCCAAGATAATCCATCCAACTGACAGGCGTGGCATTTTAAGAATCCGATTAAACAGCATGATCATTACACAGGTGCACCTTGTGCTGGGGACAATAAAAGGCCACTAAAATGTGCAGTTTTGTCGCACAACACAATGCCACAGATGTCTCAAGATTTGAGGGAGCGTGCAGTTGGCATGCTGACTGCAGGAATGTCCACCAGAGCTGTTGACAGACTTCAGCGGGCAAACGCTCACCTTGAATGGCCACTGGAATGCTGGAGAAGTATGCTCTTCACGGATGAATCCCGGTTTCAACTGTACCGGGCAGATGGCATCGTGTGGGCGAGCGGTTTGCTGTTGTGAACAGAGTGCCCCATGGTGGCGGTGGGGTTATGGTATGGGCAGGCATAAGCTATGGACAACAAAAATAATTGCATTTTATCAATGGCAATTTCAATGCTCAGCGATACTGTAACAAGATCCTGAGGCCCATTGTCGTGCCATTCATCCACAGCCATCGCTTCATGTTTCAGCATGATCATGCACGGCCCCATGTCGCAAGGATCTGTACACAATTCCTGGAAGCTGAAAATGGCCCAGTTCTTCCATGGCCTGCATACTCACCAGACATATCACCCATTGAGTATGTTTTGGATCAACGTGTACGACCGTGTTCCAGTTCCCGCCAATATCCAGCAACTTCGCACAGCCATTGAAGAGGAGTGGGACAACATTCCACAGGCCACAATCAACAGCATGATCAACTCTATGTGAAGGAGATGTGTCGCGCTGTATTAGGCAAATGGAGGTCACACCAGATACTGACTGGTTTTCTGATCCACGCCCCTACCTTTCTTTTAAGGTCTCTGTGACCAACAGATGCATATCTGTATTCCCAGTCATGTGAAATCCATAGATTAGGGCCTAATTAATTTATTTCAATTGACTGATTTCCTTACAAATCTTTGAAATAGTTGCATTTATATTTTTGTTCAGTGTAATACGCGGTCTCATAACACTACTGTAAGTATCATACAATAACCAGGTAGCCTAGCGGTTAAGAGCGTTGGGCCAGTAACCCAAAGGTCATTGGTTTGAATCACCAAGCCAACTAGGTGAAATATCTGTTGATGTGCCCTTGAGCAAGGCACTTAACCCTAATTGCTCATGTAAGTCGCTCTGCATAAATGATTAAAATGTAAATAGTTCTCCCAGGTCTGACGCAGGTCCCACCAGCCACAGACATGTCCCTGGCCCCTGATCCCTGGCATGAGCCTGGGACCTTCAAAGGTTAATGCTTGTGAAGCACTGGTGACAGGGAACAGATGGTCATGCACAACACCAAGCTAGGAAACAGACGTTGCCTTTCAGAACGCTATGACCTTCGCTGTGTATTTCCCCCTGCTTGGTGGACTTTGATTAAATCAACCTCAATTCACACTAGAGTTAGTATAAAACACCTACATAGAACAGAAAACCAAACATGTTTGATCATTCCATAACACAACAGCAAGGAAATCCTAAAACGGCATGAAATCACTGATGAGAAGAGAACAGTGAGAGATCTCTGCATCCAGCAGGTGTGTGAAGCTCCTGTTTGACCTGCTGTTGACAGGATGGTTATGTTTTAAGCCGGAAATCTCCCCCCCTCTTCTTCTTCACGCTTCACCACCTGATCCGACCATTCTGATCTGATGTTGTTTGTTGCCGTGGTTACTAAGTCCTACATAAGCGTCAGGGGTACAGTGTTGTGCCTTTAGAACGCAACCAGCAGCATCACGGGGTGGACGCATTGCCATCCACACTGTGTTGTACAGGAACAGAGCTAAATTTAGTGTCTGGCTAGTTTCGTCATGCACACCTCACTGGGTTTTTGGATGCAATACAAACCATTTTTTGGTCTCGCATCAAAAGATCAAAATAGGAGGTCCTTCATGGAATGATTTTAGTACCTTTAAATATACTGAATAGTGACTACCCATCAGGTACAACCCAATTTAAAATTGATTTTTATCTGCAAGTACATGAAGCATGACGTAATTTTTTTTCTCCTTGTTCACTGTTATTTATATTAATGTAAACACTTAACTGTAAAATACATACAACCAAGACACTAAATAGTTATTGTGGTTTAAATTTATCAGACTAGGTTCTATGGAAGGCAAACTGATAGGGGTCTGTTGTCTTTCACATCTCTCTGTAGTCCAATCCAATGACAATCAATGACTGGTTGAAGCAGTGCATTCAGAAAGTTTTCAGACCCCATCCCTTTTTTCACATTTTGTTACATTACAGCCTTATTCTACAATGGATTGTTTTTTTAAATCCTCATCAATCAACACACAGCGGCAGGGACTGGTAGACTAGTCAAGATCGAGGGAAAGATGAACGGAGAAAAGTACAAAGAGATCCTTGATGAAAACCTGCTCCAGAGTGCTCAGGACCTCAGACTGGAGCGAAGGTTCACCTTCCAACAGGACAACGACCCTAAGCACACAGCCAAGACAACGCAGGAGTGGTTTCGGGACAAGTCTTTGAATGTCCTTGATTGGCCCAGCCAGAGCCCAGACTTGAACCCGATCTAACATCTCTGGAGAGACCTGAAAATGGCTGTGCAGCGACGCTCCCCATCCAACCTGACAGAGCTTGAGAGGATCTGCAGAGAAGAATGAGAGAAACTCCCCAAATACAGGTGTGCCAAACTTGTAGCGTCATACCCAAGACTCGAGGCCGTAACCGCTGCCAAAGGTGCTTCAACAAAGTACTGAGTAAAGGGTCTGAATACTTATGTAAATGTGACATTTCATTTTAATATTTTTGCTTTGTCATTATGGGGTATTTTGTGTAGATTGATGAGGGGAAAAAACGATGTAATCAATTTTAGAATAAGGCTGTAACGTCACAAAATGTGGAAATAGTCAAGGGGTCTGAATACTTTCCGAATGCACTGTATCTAGCAAATTACAGCATGTTTAAGCAGGAATGAAATATAAATTGCCATAATTTGAAGTTCTCCTTAAACTTTAGCTTTTGTACACTGAACAAAAATATAAAACGCAACATGCAACAATTTCAAAGATTTTACTGAGTTACAGTCAATTGAAATAAATAAATTAGGCCCTAATCTGTGAATTTCACATGACTGGGAATAGAGATATGCATATGTTGGTCACAGAGACCTTAAAAGAAAGGTAGGGGCATGGATCAGAAAACCTGTCAGTATCTGGTGTGACAACCATTTGCCTCATGTAGCGTGACACATCTCCTTCGCATAGAGTTGGTCAGGCTGTTAAATTGTGGCTTGTGGAATGTTGTCCCACTCCCCTTCAATGGCTGTGCGAAGTTGCTGGATATTGGCGGGAACTGGAACACGCTGTCGTCCACGTCGATCCAGAGCCTCCCAAACATTATCAATGGCTGACATGTCTGGTGCGTATGCAGGCCATGGAAGAACTGGGCCATTTTTAGCTTCCAGGAGTTGTGTACAGATCCTTGTAACATAGGGCCGTGCACTATCATGCTGAAACATGAGGTGATGGCGGCGGATGAATGGCACAACAATGGGCCTAAGGATCTTGTCACAGTATCGCTGAGCATTGAAATTGCCATTGATAAAATGCAATTGTTTTTGTTGTCCATAGCTTATGCCTGCCCATACCATAACCCAACTGCCACCATGGGGCACTCTGTTCACAACGTTGACATCAGCAAACCGCCCGCACACACGACACCATACATGCTGTCTGCCATCTGCCCGGTACAGTTGAAACCGGGACTCATCCATGAAGAGCACACTTCTCCAGCGTGCCAGTGGCCATCTAAGGTGAGCATTTGCCCACTGAAGTCGGTTACGACGCCAAACTGCAGTCAGGTCAAGACCCTGGTGAGGATGAACGAACACGCAGATGAGCTTCCCTGAGACGGTTTCTGACAGTTTGGGCAGAAATTCTTCGATTGTGCAAACCCACAGTTTCATCAGCTGTCCGGGTGGCTGGTCTCAGACGATCCTGCAAGTGAAGAAGCTGTGGAGGTCCTGGGCTGGCGTAGTTACACATGGTCTGCGGTTGTGAGGCCGGTTGGACTTACTGCCAAATTATCTAAAACAACGGAGGCGGCTTATGGTAGAGAAATGAACATTCAATTCACTGGCAACAGCTCTGGTGGACATTCCTGCAGTCAGCATGCCAATTGCACACTCCATCAAAACTGGAGACATCTGTGGCATTGTGTTGTGTGACAAAACTGCACATTTTAGAGTGGCCTTTTATTAAATATTGTCCCCAGCACAAGGTGCACCTGTGTAATGATCATGCTGTTTAATCAGCTTCTTTATATTTTACACCTGTCAGGTGGAGGGGTTATCTTGGCAAATGAGAAATGCTCACTAACAGGGATGCAAACAAATTTGTGCTCAACATTTGAGAGAAATAAGCTTTTTGTGCATCTGGAAAATTTCTGGGATCTTTTATTTCAGCTCATGAAACACTTTACATGTTGCGTTTTTATTTTTGTTCAGTATAGATTTGGTCTTCTAGACTCAGATCTCTGCAACCCTTTCAGTAGGGTGTGAGTGTGAAGATTTTCTTTGACATCAGTATTTACTCACATTTTATTGCCGGTAAAAAGTGCTTTACTTTTGTGTTCTTTGATTGGCTAAGGACCTCTTTCCTCAAAATGGTATTGCAGTGCTCTCTGGTCTCTCCACTGTGTGAATGGGACTTCTATAACATATTATTTCCACTCCAATTACCTTAAGCTGATCCCTTGTTTTCCCTCAAGTAAAGTAATGTACGGACATTTGAATGTGTTACTCTAATTATATTTTATAAGTAAATATTACACACACACACACACACACACACACACACACACCACTAATTACCCAGAAGACGCTTCCCAGAAGAAGCTGTTATTACAGACGTTACAGTATGGTGACAGTAAGTGACTTCAGGCATATGTTGATGGCACATGACTTAATCCAATGTAACAAATCTCATTAAACTCAATATTAAAACACGAATGGCTGTTGCCATGTTGCGCAGCCAAGGGCCTTCACCCCTACACATGCTTTAATAATAGGCTACATTATGATTTCCATGCCATTAATTGTCACCCATGGGAATATTGTTCTAACTGACCTTGGCAAGGGTGTCATTGGGGAGATGTGAATTTCCCTTAAAGCCATTTAGTAAAGGGAATAAATGATTGCTTCTCTCTATATTCTCTGATTGAGTCTGTACAGAGGCACTGCTGGTAATACCGTATACCCTGGTATGGTAAAGGAACGGTATGAAGGTATGAAAATCTGAATACCGCCCAACCCTAGTTGAAAATATAGCCGACATATGTAAAGAGAGTGAGAACAGCTGATGCGGGAGTCGATCAGTGGACCGTGCGGTGCAGAGTCGAGTGCCTAACGACCTGTGCCAAAAAAGCAGAATGCATATACACTGCTTTCAATAGGATAGTTGTGGGGGTGGGGTTTCAACATCATTACATAGAACGGTAATTCACACCTATGTTTGCTAGAGACTGCTACTTGAGATTTTGGTAGTTCTGAGATATAGCCTTTACATTGGATGTTTATTAGGAAAAAACAACAGCCTCTCTCCCATTTCGTGTCTGACACATATATCTTTCCAGGCTTCAATTAAGAATTGATCGTTACATAATTTCGACTGGATGCATAATAAAACACAACGCGACCACTACACAGGCGTCATGGAAACCAACACAACGCATGCTACATGTACAGGGGGACAGAACAGAAGGCAGTGTCCGCCTCTTTATTGAAGTGTCTTTCAATCATTATCTTCATCACAAAACACTTACAGATGTACTATCTTAAATTGGGCCAGTTTCTCACAGCAGGGAAATAATCCTGCAGCAATAGGAAATGTGAATTATTATGTGGATTATAATTAAATAGCACATCTTTCGTTAGGTCAAATCAAGTCTGAAGTTTTTAAGTGGAAATTATAAACTTTAGATGCCTTTTTATACCTCAAATATACTACAAGTTTGCATTTCCTAATGCTGAGGAAAATGATCTGTGTCATTAAGGACTAAAGATCAAGGCTCTCTGAGGAGAGGCAGACGATGCAAATCAAATGTACTATTCTTCTGACAGGCCAGCAAAATTTGGTCAGATCTGGAAACGTGGATGAAAATACCATTCTCCTACATTGCAAGGTGCGTCTTTCCATACAGCCGTAACAATATAAACTATTATTAACAGGGTTATTGTTAAAAACTATATTAACAACAGAAACTCTCTTAAACAGGGTTAGTGATAAGCAATGGCTCCATCCAAGCCACTGACCCACCACTGTCATAAAGTTCCTGCTCTGTGACTGCATGTTTGCCATCTCCCCATACTCACCTTTAGATTAGTTCCTCGTCATATAAACTCTGCCAAGGCCATTAGCTTTCACAGCCTGTCAGGCACATCAGGACCCATCATCAGCCCTAAAGAGTGCATGCCATGCCCAACTTCACAATGAGAAAGAGGGGGCATGATCGCATGATAGGCTTAGACTCAGATCACTTACCAGAACAATTATTATGGCATATATATTGTAGCAACCCTGTGTTTAGAAGCACGGATATCGACTGCCACACGAGCATGTTTTTGTAGCACAGTTGATGGCACGCTGGGTTACGGGACAGAAGGTTGTGGGTTCGAAAACCACTGCGGATAAACTCACTCTCCCTGCCTGTTTCATTACACTGGTGTCAGACTTGATTAGACCTTCCCACTGGGCACAGATCTCAGTTCAATGTCTAGTTTTGATTTACATTTGGTTGAGTTGTCAACTAACGTGAATTCAATGTGAAATTAACAAAAATGTTCACAATATCATTGGATTTGGATAAAAATGTGGGTCACAAAAATACAAATGCCCTTATGTTGATGACTTTTTGCAAATCCAATTATTTTCCCACGTTGATTCAACGTCATCACATAATTTTTTTGTTGAAATGACGTGGAAACAATGTTTATTCAACCAGTTTTTGCCCAGCGGGTTGCATCCACGAGCGTGCGTGTGCTTGGCACCCACGAGCATGCGAGGACGCGCTCTTTGGGTCTAAGGGTGCTGCCTGATACCCAACGGTGAGGTATCGCTATATCATATGCAATCTGACTCCTTTTAGACAGTAAAATCACTTGATAGGGTAAAAATGACATTAGCTGAACCACAAGTGGAGGTGGAGAGGGGTGCAACCTGATTAGCACCAAGTCTACATGTGGAATCAAGAATGAGATGTGATATGATAAAGTGACAGGGACACCGTGAGACTGTTATAACCTGCAGAGCTGAGGGCGATGTTGCAGCAGTAGCTGCCATGCCTTAAACTTTGATTTGGGAAAGGGAAAAGTGCACATGGTCATAATATGATCTTAACAGTGTAATTTCCAATAGTCATACATTATTGATGGATTTAGGCTTGCATGTCGTTATTAATTAGTTGTTTGATATGCAATCAAATCTAACGATAGTCTAATTAAAATAAATATGTTTTCATCCGATTCCTGTATTTTCTTTTCAAATTCTATTCTATTCACTACTCCTTTCAAACGTCTCAAGACAATTTTGAGCAAACGCATATGAACTGTTCAGCTAAAACAATGTGAAAACAGTTCACGTTCATGTGTTTACATTAAATGAAATTGTTACATTGCTTTTTGAAATTCACCATTCTTGTATTGTAACTCAAGTTAACCTTCGAGTGGGAATACAACCGGCACAAAGTTTTCAAAACCTGCAACATGCAGTGAAGAATGTCCATCAAGAAAGGCATTCACATTGTAGTGACACCCAACAAAATGCCCCCCAAAAATGTGTCTACGTTTTTCATTTAGAAAATACTTGGGATATCGTAGTTACATTTGACATTTTAACATGTTCAATTTGCAAATGCGCGCTCACTCACCTGAAATTACTCTGTCAAAATTGTGTCCACTTTTTCAGTTATTTTCTTTCTTTACGCGTGCTTTGTGGTAGAAAGAACTTGATGAGCACTAGATTTTCGTGGGTTAGTTAGCAGTGGATACATTCATTCCTTGTGAAATAAAAGAGGTAGATCCTGGCTCATCTGCTCCATCAACTGCTTCTTTACGAGAGCAACACCGCGAGAGGATGAACACCGATGGTAGACAGCCTACTCTACAAACCAACGTGCCTACTAACCAACGTGCAGGCAAGGAAGGCGTGGAGTGTGAGTGTGCATTTACGTGCGAGTCGGGGGACGGGCAAAATTACAGTTCCTTGCAAAAGTATTCATCCCCCTTGGCGTTTTTCCTATTTTGTTGCATTACAACCTGTAATTTAAATGGATTTTTATTTGGATTTCATGTAATGGACATACACAAAATAGTCCAAATTAACTTGTTTCAAAAGATTCTCAAAAATAAATAACGGAAAAGTGGTGTGTGCATATGTATTCACCCCCTTTGCTATGAAGCCCCTAAATAAGATATGGTGCAGCCAATTACCTTCAGAAGTCACATAATTAGTTAAATAAAGTCCACCTGTGTGCAATCTAAGTGTCACATGATCTGTCACATGATCTCAGTATATTTAAACCTCTTCTGAAAGGCCTCAGAGTCTGCAACATCACTAAGCAAGGGGCACCACCAAGCAAGCGGCACCATGAAGACCAAGGAGCTCTCCAAACAGGTCAGGGACAAAGTTGTGGAGAAGTACAGATCAGGGTTGGGTTATAAAAAAATATCTGAAACTTTGAACATCCCACGGAGCACCATTAAATCCATTATTAAAAAATGGAAATAATATGGCACCACAACAAACCTGCCAAGAGTGCACCACCCACCAAAACTCACGGACCAGGCAAGGAGGGCATTAATCAGAGAGGCAACAAAGAGACCAAAGATAACCCCGAAGGAGCTGCAAAGCTCCACAGCAGAGATTGGAGTATCTGTCCATAGGACAACTTTAAGCCGTACCCTCCACAGAGCTGGGCTTTACGGAAAAGTGGCCAGAAAAAAGCCATTGCTTCAAGAAAAAAATAAGCAAACAAGTTTGGTGTTCGCCAAAAGGCATGTGGGAGACTCCCCAAACAAATGGAAGAAGGTACTCTGGTCAGATGAGACTAAAATTGAGCTTTTTGGCCATCAAGGAAAACGCTATGTCTGGCGCAAATGGTTATGCACGCTAAAGTTTGCTGTTTTTATGTCTTATTTCTTGTTTGTTTCACAATAAAAAATATTTTGCATCTTCATAGTGGTAGGCATGTTGTGTAAATAAAATGATACAAACCCCCCAAAAATCCATTTTAATTCCAGGTTGTAAGGCAACAAAATAGGAAAAATGCCAAGGGGGGTGAATACTTTCTCAAGCCACTGTAAATAGCCATATTAGACTGAAAAATATAAGGTAATTTCATCAAACTTGTGAGTCTCTCATGCCCATTAGTTGCTCATTCAACATATTTGCTGCTACTTCACTCAATCCCGTTTTAAGTCTCCCTTCCTAACTGTTTTACCTCCTTGCATCTGCAGAAACCCGAGCCTTACTTATAATTCAATACTACACAAATTGGTTTAATTATTTGTTTACTAGCTAACTAAAGGGTAATACATTAAAAACAAGTCCCTAGCGGACTGACAACAACATGACTGCTTGTTACAAAAGAGGGAGAGGGAGAGGGAGAGAGACAGGGACAGAGACACTTAACGTTGGTACATTTAGAAACTACTCTCACTTATAGTTCTCCTATACTTTGCTCACGAACCGCATGGAGTAAGAAATCATGAATGTATTTACGTGAGGTGCCGCCGTGTAGCTCACTCTCGGAACCGGGCCGCTCTGGAAAGGGAGTTGGTTGGGTCTTCTCGCGGCTCGCTCGTAAGGCTCTGATTGTCCAAACAGTTACAACAAGTCTTCTACTGTTGTTCTCCTCTGTAGTTGTCCGATTTCCCGTAACTTGTCATGTAGTCCTGAACAGAACTACAGAATGGATTTCCCTTCCACTCGTTCTGGAAGATGCTTCTTTGAAGATAGGCTAGCCAGCCGCGTCGATGGTTCCCTAGTGGGGTGATGAGAGTAGCGTTGTAGGATGGTTTGAATAGAGTAGTAGAATGGTCCCACTTAAATTCACTTTCGAGGATACTGTACTTATGACAGCTAATCAGCCGTACCAGTGATTATCCTGGAGGGGAGTTTTCTTCTCCACCTCGTGTTGCAATTCAGAGTTCAAACCACTTTAAACGCGTAGCTGCAGCTAGGCGTCTTTCTTGTGTGAATGTTAAATTCTTTACCAATCCTGGTCGAAAGGGGCGGTTCCGTCAGGCTGACACGCTCTCTGACCTCACTTTGGGGCGTGACTACTTACTGTGCAAAGTTTATGGAAAATAATGATCTCTAATGGCTTCTTAAGTCACATCCCTATCTTAACATAAATACTTTCATACTTTTTCATATTTCATGCACAACTCATCGGATGGAAACTTCGTACATGTAGTGAGTATACTTTCCAAGTTACAGTATTTCCTTTATAAACATTTTAATGACATCACAAAATAACAAACAGAATGACCTTAGTGTCCAATAGATCGCCTCTGACCCTTCCCCATGTTCTATGTTAGAAATATTGTTCCAGTATTCGCTTTAGAATGTGTTAGAGTTTTGGCGGGAAAAGTCTGTGGAAACAAAGGCACATTCCTCTAGTGGTTTTGCAGAGGGAGACCTGAATCTTCTCTCTGTGATTTACAACAGGGCGTGAGGTGTCAACCCCCCACCAGGACCCTCCTCTCTCCCTCTGCGGGTGAGAAGGGGTCTGGTTGAAGGTATTCATTGCAAACCTGATCTGACCTATTTGGATCCTCACAGGACAGTCATGACAATAATGATATTCAATAGGCTACATCTGTCAGTACAAACTTTGAGGAATTATGTCATTTACATCATTTAGATTTTTATATTGCTCTCTGGCGCCAACATTTTTTGCACAACACCATGAGGGGGATTTTTGTCTGTGTGGGGGGCTACACTGTCCCACAAAATCAACCTGCTGATTATTTTAAATGTTGTCACCCGAACTGGTAATGGTCATCCCATGTGGTTTATGTGTTCTTCAAACCCACTGCGGATGAATCTTCAGTGTGGCGCAGCATCAGGATGATACAGTCTGCTGTGTGAGAGGCCCCCTTGGGCTAATGTGTCTGTCTGAATCAGATGCTTGCCTGTCCCTACCAGGGCGCTGTTATGTTGCAGAGGAGGCGTGGGTGCTCCATAAGGTAGGCAACAACAAAGAGAGATGCCATAAGAACAAGAACAAGCCATGATGCACATTGTACTGTATGAAACATCTATCACATCTACATGCAGGTTAATTGTCAATTTGATGTCACTAGGCCAGGTAATGTTATGAAATGTACTGAATATGTCTTTCACTCTATATTTTCTTACTATCTTGTTATCTTCTCCTCTAACCCTCTTGGTACCTCCACACCTGGCATGTGCACAGATAGAGGTCTAGGGGTTACCTTAGCACCTGGCCTTCTGCCCCCTATGAGAAAAGTACCCTTTTAGATTGGTGGCATTTTTTAATTATTTCACTTTTAGTCTATTTTCTGTCTTCTTATTTAAATGAATTGGCCATCAAATAAATGTAGATGTTTTTAATCTTGGAAAATTACCCCTCCCCTGCTCCTCTGCCCCCAAGTGAGCATGCACTGCACTCCTCCTGCAGCACTGCACTCCTCCTGCAGGCAGAAGCTACCGGCACCGAATGGTAGTGTAGAAGTGGCTCCCTTTTGAGTTGCATGTGTCGTCTTACGGTCAGGAACAGGGAAGGCTTCAATTCAACTATTTGTTAGTAGGCATAAGAGGCACATGTCAGCAGCAGAGCAAACTCCAATCACAGGTAAGGACTAGTTAGAAAAGTTTCAACAGCATAGCTAGTTAGCTAACTGGCTGATTTACATAATCTACATTCGCTATGATCATCTGATAGCCCTCCCCTCTTTGCCCTCTCTTGGAGCAGTAGGCTATACGATTGTTTACATAGTGTGTGATTCTGCAGAAAATAAAGGCTTATGGCCAAAAATATTTGTTGAAATTTGCCTATTGGAGCATTAGATAATTAGCTAACCATTTCTAAATCGATCTGGGGGAGCATTTTTCACTTTGAGCACCCACTCTTCCTCACAATATCATTTATTGCCCTTTATAACCCTTCATTCCCATAGCCTGTTACATTCCTTTCCATTACTCTCCTCTCCCCACTCCTCCCTTCCTTACCTGCCTCATCCAACCTATCCTATCTCCTCACATCTCCCCATTTACACTAGGCTACCTAGTGTGTGTGTGTGTGTGTGTGTACGGTCAATTACAGTACTGTCAATTACAGTCAGTGGGCTGACTCACACAACTCCCCAGGAGACTTGTCACCGTCTTACTCCAGTGCTCTAGTCTAAACCATACTAGGCAGGCTGGGATAGCCACAGCAGCACTGGCCCAGGATGTCCAATTACTCTACAACAAGCTACCTTGTCTTTAGAGTCTGTTGGTCTCTCAATGTTTCCCTGTTTGAGCTGTTATAATCGATCAATTAGAGATAACAGTGCATTGTCGAACAGGTGTTCATTTTGGGTTGACTCATGTACGCCGTTGTACGGTCAGTATATCATGCATGCCCGAGCAAATTAACAATTGCTATGGGCAAGTTGAGCTTAGAAAATGACTCATATCCCTGATTTTACTATGGTTATAACGAGCACTGTTTTTATTTTACACTAATAATAATAATACAATGTCCCTCCATACAGTAATTCAAAGTATTTCTGACATGCAACATTAGATGAAGAATGTTATCACCACTTTTCTCTTTTTCGTGGGTCT
The DNA here is from genome assembly GCF_020615455.1 of Coregonus clupeaformis. Classification (NCBI taxonomy): domain Eukaryota; kingdom Metazoa; phylum Chordata; class Actinopteri; order Salmoniformes; family Salmonidae; genus Coregonus; species Coregonus clupeaformis. The sequence continues at coordinate 10,664,808 of NC_059201.1, read as the reverse complement.
TGACAGTTGAGTTTCTGCATCAAATATTGCTGCACAACTTCCGCTGCTACAGTGCCTTCAGAAAGGACAGTGACTTCGGAAAGTATTCAGACCCCTTGACTTTTTCCCCATTTTGTTACGTTACAGCCTTTTTCTAAAATTTCTAAAATATTATTTTTTTCTCAGCAATCTACACACAATACCCCATAATCACAAAGCGATGACAGGTTTTTAGACATTTTTGCAAATGTATAAAATAAAATAATCAATTTAATCCATTTTAGAAGGCTGTAACGTAACAAAATACTTTCCGAAGGCACTGTATTCACAACCCTTGACTTTTTCCACATTTTGTTTTGTTACAGCCTGAATTTAAAATTGCTTAAACACACAATACCCCATCATGTCAAAGTGGAATTATGTTTTTCTAAATTTTTACAAATTAATTACAAATGAAAAGCTGAAATGTCTTGAGTCAATAAGTATTCAACCTCTTTGTTATGGCAAGCCTACATAAGTTCAGGAGTAAACATTTGCTTAACAAGTCACATAATAAATTGCATAGACTCACTCTGTGTGCAATAATAGTGTTTTACATGATTTTTTGAATGACTACCTCATCTCTGTACTCCCCACATACAATTATCTGTAAGGTCCCTCAGTCGAGCAGTGAATTTCAAACAAAGATTCAACCACAAAGACCAGGGAGGTTTTCCAATGCCTCGCAAAGAAGGGCACCTATTGGTAGATGGGTAAAACTGTATAAAAAGTTGACATTGAATATCCCTTTGAGCATGGTGAAGTTATTATTTATACTTTGGATGGTGTATCAATACACCCAGTCACTACAAATATACAGGCGTCCTTCCTAACTCAGTTGCCGAAGCGGAAGGAAACTGCGCAGGGATTTCACCATGAGGCCAATGGTGACTTTAAAACAGTTACAGAGTTAAATGGCTGTGATAGGAGAAAACTGAGGATAGATCAACAACATTGTAGTTACTCCACAATACTAACCTAAATGACAGAGTGAAAAGAAGGAAGCCTGTACAGAATACAAATATTCCAAAACATGCATCCTGTTTGCAATAAGGCACTAAAGTAAAACTGCCAAAAAATTAGCAAAGAAATTAACTTTTTGTCCTGAATGCAAAGCGTTATGTTTGGGGCAAATCCAATACAACACATCACTGAGTAGCACTGTCAATATTTTCAAGCATAGTGGTGGCGGCATCATGTTATGGGTATGCTTGTAATCATTAAGGACTGGGGAGTTTTTCAGGATACAAAAGAAACAGAATGGAGCTAAGCACAGGCAAAATCCTAGAGGAAAACCTGTTTCAGTCTGCTTTCCACCAGACACTGGGAGATGAATTCATCTTTCAGCAGGACAATAACCTAAAACACAAGGCCAAATCTACACTGGAGTTGCTTACCAAGAAGACAGTAAGTGGCCGAGTTACAGTTTTGAGTTAAATCTACTTGAAAATCTATGGTAAGACCTGAAAATGGTTGTCTAGCAATGATCAACAACCAATTTGACAGAGCTTGAAGAATTTTGAAAATAATAATGGCCAAATGTTGCACAATCCAGGTGTGTATTGTGAAAGACTACCAGCTGTAATTGCTGCCAAAGGTGCTTCTACAAAGTATTGACTCAAGGGTGTAAATATTTATGTAAATTTGATATATCTGTATTTCATTTTCAATTTAAATTTTGGGGTATTGTGTGTAGGTGGGTGAGAAAGAATATATTTAGTCCATTTTAAATTAAGGCTGTAAAACAACAAAATGTGGAATAGGTCAAGGGGTATGAATACTTTCTGAAGGCACTGTATATATATGACAACAGATAAATGATGTGGGGAATAAAAGCTTCCATCAACGTACCCTTTTCCTCAAGGATTCTATTTTTAAACTTCTTCGTGACTTCCCTGAGTTCATCTGTCGAAACTCACACTCATCAATTATCTTTGCAAAGTAAATAAATGAATAATGCTGAAGGATGTAGTGCAAATTGTACGCCATCGGAGACCAGTGTGACTGGGACCTATCGGGAACTTTCATTATTCCTTTGAAGGGGGTACAGAGAGTCCATTTCAGATCAAGCTCCAAGCAGTGGTTGGACGACAGCTACAGTATATGTGTGTACTATAGCAGGTTGACTCCTTACTTCCAAAAACTGCATAGAAGTTTAGAAGTCCTTTGCCATGGAAAACATTGGGCAGTATTAATACTACTGATACTACTATACACTGTGCAACACAACATAAGCTGACATAATGTTATATGAAATTACTGAGCCACAGTATCAAAATAGCATAATAACTAAGTTGATTAAATATATGATGGTCTAACAAAAAGCTGTTGCGTAATTTCATTCTGGAATCCGGTGGACCTATTTCGAGGACCATTTTCGCTGAGACCCCTCTATATGTAAGTGGTTGATTCGTCAGTGGGGGTCAAAGCAGGCCCCAAGTGTGACAGGAAAATGGATGCGACCATTCACAGCACCCTGCAATTATGTGGAGGTAGATGGAGAGAGAGGGCCAGGGGGGCTTTCAGGCTGATAGCAGACAGACAGGCAGACAGACAGACATACAGATAGGCAGGCAGACTCTCTGGAGCATTAGCTTATATAACAATGAGTGTCTCTCTCCCAAAATGAGTCATCCTGCTGAAGGACTGTTGAGATGACAGGAGAGAGTGGCGGAGCACCCTCAACCTGCTCCCCGCCCACCACTAGGTGCCTCCTACTCTCTCCGTCCTCTGACTCCCAGCCTCGCCTCACCCCCTCTGACAGTTGTGGTTACCACAGCAACGTCCCGGGAGTGGCATTGTTTTGTTGCACAGGTGATCTTTTTTTTCATTCTTTCACCATCCTCGTTTACGCCCCCCTCCTTGTCCCACCACAACAGTGCCCACTCAATAAGTTCTGGGACAAGATGAGTGGACTTGTGGGCTACAAGTGTCCCTATTTGTGGTACTCACTGTAAATGATGAAGCACAGCAGTGTTTAGAGTTAGCTGAATGTTCCTCTGCAGATACAACAACAACAACAACAACAACAACCCACCTCTCCTTCCTAAAGTCCAACACCTACAAGAGACTGCTTCATTTTACTTCAATGTATGACAATACTAACACCAATTCCCTTATGTCACCTATGGGCCATAGATGGGCACAGGTTTGTAGGCTTTCTCTTCTCCCAACCTATTGTGGAGTCTGTTTTAATTTTAAGTGAGTCACCTCTCTGTTGTTATACAATCATAAATAACTCCAGGTATGATCTGTTCTTACACCTTATAATAAGGAACTGTCCTAAATCTCTTTAATTTACCCCCAAAAAGCAGTGGCCCTCGAAATGCAATCCGGAAGATAGTTATCAATGACAGTTCATACTCAGCATGCAATTATAGAGATCATCATCCCCTTAGCTATTCAAACAGATGTACCACTATAATTACAACACTATTATTCTGAAGGAGAAGCATTCAATGCATGACAGGTGAATTTATCAGAGTTTCGATAAACCCAGCTCCCTTTGATAAAATACCAGCTGTGTCATCTTTTGTTCAGGGTTGACACAGGCAGGGAGGATATCATTAGCGTACTCGATATCTTCTCAACAGTTAATTCTAGTTGTTCTATCACGTGTAGCATAACTATGGCAACCCTGACCATCTGGGTCAAATTGAATGTAAGAGTAAGACCTCAAGTCAAAGCAGAGGACTCTCTTGATGGTTTCTCTTAGAAAAAAAGGTGCTATCTAGAACCTAAAAGGGTTCTTCGGCTGTTACTGTAGGAGAACCCTTTGAAGAACACCTTTTGGTTCCAGGTAGAATCATTTTGAGTTCCATGTAGAACCTTTTACAGAGAGGGTTCTACATGGAACCCAAAAGAGTTCAATCTGGAACCAAAAAGGGTTCTACCTGGAACCAAAAAGGGTTCTCCTATGGGGACAGCCGAAGAACCCATTTGGAACCGTTTTTTTCTAAGGTGTTAGAAACTCCCCACTCTGACAAGCATGGTCAGAAAACACTGCATACCATAACAACTACATCAATAGTAAAAATTTAATTGTTCATCAGGGCACTTAACAGTGCGTTCGGAAAGTATTCAGACCCCTTGACTTTTTCCACATTTTGTTATGTTACAGCCTTATTCAAATTTTTTTGTCATTTAGCAGACACTCTTATCCAGAGCAACTTACAGTTAGTGCATATATTATTTTTTTATACTGGCCCCCCGTGGGAATCGAACCCACAACCTTATGCTCTACCAACTGAGCTACATCCCTGCTGGCCATTCCCTCCCCTACCCTGGGTCAATTGTGTGCCGCCCCATGGGTCTCCCGGTCGCGGCCACAACAGAGCCTGGATTCGAACCAGGATCTCTAATGGCACAGCTAGCACTGCGATGCAGTGCCTTAGACACTGCGCCACTCAGGAAGAGTGGATTCAATTGTTTTTTTCCCCTCATCAATCTACACACAATACCCCATATTGATAACGCAAAAACAGGTTTTTAGAAATGTATGCAAATAAATTAAAGGAAAATAACTTAAATATTACATTTACATACGTTTTTAGACCCTTTTTTGAACTCAGTACTTTGTTGAAGCACCTTTGGTAGCGATTACAGCCTTGAGTCTTCTTGGGTATGACGCTACAAGCTTGGTACACCTGTATTTGGGGGGTTTCTCATGCTCTGTCAGGTTGGATGGGGAGCGTCGCTAACATACTTACTCAATTTCCTGATGACTTTGAGGCTCCACTGCTCACGGAAACATCTTGGGACTTTTGGGAACTTTGGAAGAATGCGACAAACTGTTGGCTCTACTACAATAGGATCCCTTGATCCTTCCTTTGGTGGACACATCCACTCTGACATACTGTAGGGTACATTTAAAGATGGCTGACATCTGTAATATTTATAACGTTGCTTGTTTGAATAATTCATGACAACTTGCTGAGAGCCACTGTAAATTAGTCAGCTGGTTCGCAAAGCCTGCTGGGCGTGAGATGGAGGGTTGGATGGTCTGCTAGTGCAGGCCACCTGTGCAGTGTGTAAACACAGTGGGCGAACCAACGCTGAGGCACATTTAACTCTGCTCTCAAGTGACGCAATCCTCACAGACGGTACGTTTGATGATTTGCGGTGGAGTTTAATTTCAGTCCATACTCATTTATAAACAGTATAACCTACATGTGTTGGCCAAAGAAAATAAAGAAAAGTTTGAATTTGTTTCAAAGTGATTGACTACATAGATTATTATTATTTTACAGTGAGGGAAAAAAGTATTTGATCCCCTGCTGATTTTGTACGTTTGCCCACTGACTAAGACATGATCAGTCTATAATTTTAATGGTAGGTTTATTTGAACAGTGAGAGACAGAATAACAACAAAAAAATCCAGAAAAACGCATGTAAAAAATGTTATCAAGTGATTTGCATTTTAATGAGGGAAATAAGTATTTGACCCCTCTGCAAAACATGACTTAGTACTTGGTGGCAAAACCCTTGTTGGCAATCACAGAGGTCAGACGTTTCTTGTAGTTGGCCACCAGGTTTGCACACATCTCAGGAGGGATTTTGTCCCACTCCTCTTTGCAGATCTTCTCCAAGTCATTAAGGTTTCGAGGCTGACGTTTGGCAACTCCAACCTTCAGCTCCCTCCACAGATTTTCTATGGGATTAAGGTCTGGAGACTGGCTAGGCCACTCCAGGACCTTAATGTGCTTCTTCTTGAGCCACTCCGTTGTTGCCTTGGCCGTGTGTTTTGGGTCATTGTCATGCTGGAATACTCATCCACAACCCATTTTCAATGCCCTGGTTGAGGGAAGGAGGTTCTCAGCCCCGTCCATCATCCCTTTGATGCGGTGAAGTTGTCCTGTCCCCTTAGCAGAAAAACACCCCAAAGCATAATGTTTCCACCTCCATGTTTGACGGTGGGGATGGTGTTCTTGTGGTCATAGGCAGCATTCCTCCTCCTCTAAACACGGCGAGTTGAGTTGATGCCAAAGAGCTCGATTTTGGTCTCATCTGACCACAACACTTTCACCCAGTTCTCCTCTGAATCATTCAGATGTTCATTGGCAAACTTCATTGACCTTGCGGGCGCTGCAGGATTTCAGTGCTTCACGGCGTAGTATGTTACCAATTGTTTTCTTGGTGACTATGGTCCCAGCTGCCTTGAGATCATTGACAAGATCCTCCCGTGTAGTTCTGGGCAGATTCCTCACCGTTCTCATGATCATTGCAACTCCACGAGGTGAGATCTTGCATGGAGCCCCAGGCCGAGGGAGATTAACAGTTATTTTGTGTTTCTTCCATTTGCGAATAATCACACCAACTGTTGTCTTGTAGCCCATTCCAGCCTTGTGTAGGTCTACAAGCTTGTCCCTGACATCCTTGGAGAGCTCTTTGGTCTTGGCCATGGTGGAGAGTTTGGAATCTGATTGATTGATTGCTTCTGTGGACAGGTGTCTTTTATACAGGTAACAAACTGAGATTAGGAGCACTCCCTTTAAGAGTGTGCTTCTAATCTCAGCTCGTTACCTGTATAAAATACACCTGGGAGCCAGAAATCTTTCTGACTGAGAGGGGGTCAGATACTTATTTCCCTCATTAAAATGCAAATCAATTTATAACATTTTTGACATGCATTTTTTTCTGGATTTTGTTGTTGTTATTCTGTCTCTCACTGTTCAAATAAACCTACCATTAAAATTATAGACTGATCATTTCTTTGTCAGTGGGCAAACTTACAAAATCAGCAGGGGATCAAATACTTTTTTCCCTCACTGTATCTCAACAGTAACTATAATGCTGTTGACAGTATTAGTGTGGTATTTGCAACACTGCCATTGATGTTTCAATTTTGAGAGTGACAACACTGTTGGAGTCCTCTTTAATGTCATAGAAATGTTGTCCTGACCTCTGCCATTTTCCTCGAAGTTTCCCCAAAGAGTTAAGCAGCACTGGGTCTCTCAGTCGCTCGGTCTCTCGGTCTTCTCTCTCTCTCTCTCTCTCTCTCTCTCTCTCTCTCTCTCTCTCTCTCTCTCTCTCTCTCTGTCTATCGTTCTCTCTCTGCCCTTAATAACACAGCCATAATTCAATTAGAACGCCTGTCTCCCAACGTTGGCAGCTGTGCTCGATAGATGGGGAGTCAGTTGGAATAAATAGTCAGCCTTACGCTCCTTATCTTTCATTTCTCTGATGATCATTCAAAATCACATCGCTTGTCACATGATGTGTGGTTTTCCTATCGTTCCTTTTACTTCATTCACACAGGGGTGTTTCATGTGAAAAGTCAGGGTGATTCTTTCCTGCTAATGTCTGATACATCGCTAATCGATCACCGTCGATTGATGCCACAGCCCTTTGAGTGACGATACGATATGCAATCTGTTTTCCCTGCGGTTCTTTACACATTATTTGAGTGATGTTTTCCCAGAATTTTCTCATGGTTTTCCATGGAGATTTACAAAACAATCTCATTACGATGAAGAAGACCCTTAGCTCAATTGTCCCCATTGGGAGTCTCCATCAACATCCATGCAGTGCGTTCCTTTAATGTGATCTACAGTATATCCGTTTTATTTAGCCATGAGCTGGCTGTCTGTGTTGCTGGAGCAGTGGACATGAAAGTGGGATCTATCTGCATCACACAGCCCACTGTGATGGCTCTAGCTCTGCTGTCCCTTCAGTATGTTACCATGGCTGCATGCATCCAGTCAATGCAGGCTTTGTTTTCACTCCATTCATAGTACTGTAAGTTCTTTTCTTTTCTTTTTTTCGCAAGATTTGAATTGAATCTGCTCAAATTCAAACTGATCAAAAACGTATGACAATTACAGACACAAACAATGGTGATGCAAAGCATTAAGTTCTAATCTTCTCTTTTTCCCGTTTCTCACTCTCTCACACACATTGGGTATTCAATGGATTGAAGCACATGTGTAGAATGGTAATAGCTCTCAGCCGAGCTTCAATTTGTTATGTTATTAAGAGGATTTTTTTTTTTTCCAGGCTGTTAAGATGCTCACAGAAGATGTGTCAACTTTGTTGTCATAGAAACCAATAGTCTTTTCCAGTATCTGTAAAGGAAACCTTTGATTGGTTGAAGCCAGGCTTGTAAATGCAAGCGTCAATGGTGGCCTTCAATGCCATCAAAGGCATTTCTGAGGAGGTCTTAAAAAAAAAACTTTAGATAAGCCCTGTTTAAAGATTATTCGCATCTCTGTAAATCCATAAAACAGCACAGAAGAGAAATCAAGACTATTTTGTCCCACAGAAACTGTGTTTCCTTTCCTTCAATGTATCCCTGTCTGTATCCCTGTGTGTGAAACATTAGTCCACGTATTGATTGATGAGCTCCAGTTAGTGTCTTCTATGTTAATATGTACCTGTATCAACTCATGTGCTTCAGGTTAATCTTGGTACATAGCTTGCCACTCTATAATTCATCAGTGACTGAATGAGCAGTCCTCCTGGTGCAGTAACCCCTTCAGCACTGGTTCTCAACTGGTTTTGCCTCGGGACCTTAATTTAACCATTGCCTCAGTCGCGACCCAATTGCAAACTAGTTATAATGCTCCCTGTATAAGACATTTCTAATAAATGTGTTCCTCAAACGTGGTGACACTCTCTCATCACAATAGATTACTATGCAAGGTGTAATTTGTCCCATTGCAATCCCGACTGAAGCTTTTTTTTCAAGCAATTCTGAAAATCTGTTATATTCTTCTAAGACAGGGATGGGCATTTTTGATGGGGGGGTAGGGGCCACAAAAATAGAACTCATCATGAGGGGCCGCAGTGGCTCGTGGGTACCCACATCCGTAAGTTGCCCATCATGATCTGCCTCTATCCTGGGGGGGTTCCCACCTCACACAGGGCTTCAGACCTCAACACTATGTTCATTAAAGGGCCAGCTCCGTGCCAGAGTACCCAGTTCAGAGATGGAGGACTTGGGGGGAGGAGATGCAGGCAGCACATCAGGGATGATGACCTCACACTTCCAACAGGAGCAGTTGGTGCTCTCAGCAATAATAAAGTATTGCACACACACACACACACACGTTACCATAGTTACCACAGCACAGATAGACCAGATGCCCTAGTTACGTCCGATGTCATAACTAGTGGTGGCATATCCATGGTTGTCTTTGTCATTGTGAACAAATTCTTATACGGCATACATTAAGAGCAATCAGATCTAAGATAAGAGGTATTGTTAGTACACTGGAGTACTGTATACATGTCATGTGGAGGACTTTTTTTCATCTTTTCACATGAGTATGGTTCGCTGAGAGGAAAGGGGGGATAGAATCAGTCAGGATGTGCTGTGCACACCTCTTGGGTTATGATGAGCTCCTAACTCAAGACAGGATTGTTCCTTTAGATACTACATTCCTGGATGACTGGCCAGATCCTCATATGAATCCCTGTTAAGAAACCTTTACTGTAAGCACAGTGCCCAGCCCAGCAGTTCACTACCGTGTTGTTTATTGTCTCTCCTCTAGTAGGGTTGATGAGGAGTATTCTCATGGAGCTCATCATCTATCAGCCTGCCAGTTAAACACAGCGGTAGTGGTGTGTTAGCTACAGCGCACAGCCAACAAATACTCCATGTGCTTTAAAGGTTTCATATCCCTTTAATTAGCACCGCAGCTCCTGTGGAAGAGTGATTTATCTGTCCACTCTCTGGTGCTAATGTGGAGTCCACTCTCTGGTGCTAATGTAGAGTCCACTCTCTGGTGCTAATATAGAGTCCACTCTCTGGTGCTAATGTAGAGTCCACTCTCTGGTGCTAATGTAGAGTCCACTCTCTGGTGCTAATGTAGAGTTTGTGTGGACCACCTTTGGGCCCATGCTGCTTGTTATCACTTCCATCAACAATTGTGTGTGTGTGTTTGTGTGTGTGTGTGTGTGTGTGTGTGTGTGTGTGTGTGTGTGTGTGTGTGTGTGTGTGTGTGTGTGTGTGTGTGTGTGTGTGTGTGTGTGTGTGTGTGTGTGTGTTAAGCCAATGAACAGAGGAGAGGTTTTTGAAGTGACATACCAACTTAATGACATCTCTGTGTAGTTTTTCTCACAAAGACACAATACTATTATGATTGGTCAACTGTCCTCAATATAAATACATTGTCAATGGTAAAGTATGAATATAATACAAACTATGTCTGGTATATGCACACAATGCAAAATCTTTCTTTCATTCTCCTCACACAAGACTGTGTGAATAATCACAACGCAAAATCAATACTATACAAAAGCAATTATGAGAACAGACCCACTCAGGTCCAGTAATCTCCAGTCCCATTGATCAGTCCCAAGACTGTTTATTTTTGGCCCAGACTTTATAGTCCCTTAGAAACACATTACCACTCTTATAGTTTTGCCCCAAGCTTTTAGAACAGGGGCAACTAGATTCAGCCGTGGGACGATTTTTGTCGGAGCGGATGGTCGTGGGCCAGAACATAATTATATTTATTTGTACATAAATACCTTGAAAATAAATACCTTGATTACAATCAGACATGATCACATCTCTTTTTTCTATTTGTGGGAATACTTGGGAACAGATTTCCTAAATAAAAAAATGTTTTAGTTGAATTCCTGGTGATTTTGCTGTCTTTTTTTTACCCAAAACTAAAATCCTCACACAAAACAACAACATTGGGGGGCCCAGAAAAATCCCTCGCCTGTTGCGACCCCTGGTTTAGAAGAGCTGCATTATAGCATGCAGTACTGCTTTTCCTCATGTACAGAACACTCCTAAGTTAGCTCAAAGAAAAGCTTGAGGCATAAGTTATCCTCTAAATATATATATATATATATATATATATATATATATATATATATATATATATATATATATATATATATATATATATATATATGTATATATATATATATATATATACAGTGAGGGAAAAAAGTATTTGATCCCCTGCTGATTTTGTACGTTTGCACACTGACAATGCATGTCAAAAATTTTATAAATTGATTTGCATTTTACTGAGGGAAATAAGTATTTGACCCCTCTGCAAAACATGACTTAATACTTGGTGGCAAAACCCTTGTTGGCAATCACAGAGGTCAGACGTTTCTTGTAGTTGGCCACCAGGTTTGCACACATCTCAGGAGGGATTTTGTCCCACTCCTCTTTGCAGATCTTCTCCAAGTCATTAAGGTTTCGAGGCTGACGTTTGGCAACTCCAACCTTCAGCTCCCTCCACAGATTTTCTATGGGATTAAGGTCTGGAGACTGGCTAGGCCACTCCAGGACCTTAATGTGCTTCTTCTTGAGCCACTCCGTTGTTGCCTTGGCCGTGTGTTTTGGGTCATTGTCATGCTGGAATACTCATCCACAACCCATTTTCAATGCCCTGGTTGAGGGAAGGAGGTTCTCAGCCCCGTCCATCATCCCTTTGATGCGGTGAAGTTGTCCTGTCCCCTTAGTAGAAAAATACCCCAAAGCATAATGTTTCCACCTCCATGTTTGACGGTGGGGATGGTGTTCTTGGGGTCATAGGCAGCATTCCAATTGTTTTCTTGGTGACTATGGTCCCAGCTGCCTTGAGATCATTGACAAGATCCTCCCGTGTAGTTCTGGGCAGATTCCTCACCGTTCTCATGATCATTGCAACTCCACGAGGTGAGATCTTGCATGGAGCCCCAGGCCGAGGGAGATTGACAGTTATTTTGTGTTTCTTCCATTTGCGAATAATCACACCAACTGTTGTCTTGTAGCCCATTCCAGCCTTGTGTAGGTCTACAGTCTTGTCCCTGACATCCTTGGAGAGCTCTTTGGTCTTGGCCATGGTGGAGAGTTTGGAATCTGATTGATTGAAGCTTCTGTGGACAGGTGTCTTTTATACAGGTAACAAGCTGAGATTAGCAGCACTCCCTTTAAGAGTGTGCTCCTAATCTCAGCTCATTACCTGTATAAAAGACACCTGGGAGCCAGAAATCTTTCTGATTGAGAGGGGGTCAAATACTTATTTCCCTCATTAAAATGCAAATCAATTTATACCATTTTTGACATGCGTTTTTCTGGATTTTGTTGTTGTTATTCTGTCTCTCACTGTTCAAATAAACCTACCATTAAAATTATAGACTGATAATTTCTTTGTCAGTGGGCAAACATACAAAATCAGCAGGGGATCAAAAACGTTTTTCCCTCACTGTATATACAGTTTTTTTGCAGGTTTTCCTACTTACAAAGCATGTGGAGGTCTGTAATTTTTATCATAGGTACACTTCAACTGTGAGAGACGGAATCTAAAACAAAAATCCAGAAAATCATATTGCATGATTTTTAAGTATTTGATCACCTACCAACCAGTAAGAATTCCAGCTCTCACAGACCTGTTAGTTTTTCTTTAAGAAGCCCTCCTGTTCTCCACTCATTACCTGTATTAACTGCACCTGTTTGAACTCATTACCTGTATAAAAGACACCTGTCCACACACTCAATCAAACAGACTCCAACCTCTCCACAATGGCCAAGACCAGAGAGCTGTGTAAGGACATCAGGGATAAAATTGTAGACCTGCACAAGGCTGGGATGGGCTACAGGACAGTAGGCAAGCAGCTTGGTGAGAAGGCATCAACTGTTGGCGCAATTATTAGAAAATTGAAGAATTTCAAGATGACGGTCAATCACCCTCGGTCTGGGGCTCCATGCAAGATCTCACCTCGTGTGGCATCAATGATCATGAGAAAGGTGAGGGATCAGCCCAGAACTACACAGCAGGACCTGGTTAATGACCTGAAGAGAGCTGGGACCACAGTCTCAAAGAAAACCATTAGTAACACATTACGCCGTTATGGATTAAAATCCTGCAGCGCACGCAAGGTCCACCTGGTCAAGACCTACAGGAAACGTATGATCTCTGTAATTGCAAACAAAGGTTTCTGTACCAAATATTAAGTTCTGCTTTTCTGATGTATCAAATACTTATGTCATGCAATAAAATGCAAATTAATTATTTTAAAATCATACAATGTGATTTTCTGGATTTTTTGGATTCCATCTCTCACAGTTGAAGTGTACCTATGATAAAAATTACAGACCTCTACATGCTTTGTAAGTAGGAAAACCTGCAAAATCGGCAGTGTATCAAATACTTGTTCTCCCCACTGTATATAGAGATTTATATATACTGTATATATATACAGTAGGATCCAGAATTACTGGCACCCCTGATTGGCAATGCACAAACAATACTTTAAAAAATATAAACAATATAATTATAGAGATAAACTCAAAATACCAATGTGAGAAATACTGTACTATATTAATGTTCCAATGGAACCCACCAAAATCATTTATTGATTTAATTAAAAATCAATGTCCTCCTAATCAAGGTTTCACAATTAATGGCACCCTTAAAGATTATTGTAAATAACATTTAACCAGGAATTAAAGTCCACTTATTTAAGTTTATCTAAGTCTTAAGGAACTATATTGAGCCATTACATCACTTCTTGTTTCACTAGGGTATAAAAATGAGGTAACACGCATGCAATATCCCTTTGTCATCCAACAACATGAAGAAAACAAAAGAACTGGCAGTTCAAAAGAGACAGATGGTTGTAGACCTTCATAAATCTGGTAATGGCTACAAGAAGATCCACAAATGATTGAATATACCACTGAGCACTGGTAGGGCAATTATTTAAAAAATTTGAAGATATGGAACAGTTGAAAACCTCACGGGTAGAGGACGCAAATGCATTTTACCTCCCAGGATAGGGAGGAGGATGGTGAGAGAAGCAACAAAATCCCCAAGAATCACTGTGAAAGAATTGCATGCCTTGGTGGCGTCTTGGGGTCACCAGGTTTCAAAAAGCACCATCAGACGCCACCTCCACAACCACAGGCTCTTTGGAAGGGTTGCCAGAAGAAGGTCCTTTCTGACCCCAAGACACAGACGCAAGCGCTTGGAGTTTGCCAAACGTCATTTAAATTATGACTGGAAGAAGGTGCTCTGGTCAGATGAGACCAAAATTGAACGTTTTGGTCAGATACAGCATTGGCATGTTTGGCGTCGAAACAGAGATGCATACAAGGAGAGGCACCTCATACCCACGGTGAAATATGGTGGCGGGTCAATTATGTTTTGGGGCTGTTTTAATTCCAAAGGTCCAGGGGCACTGGTTAAGATTGAAGGCTTAATGAATTCCACCAAGTATCAGGCAATTTTGGCTGACAATCTGGTTGCCTCTGCCAGAAGGCTGGGACTTGGCCGTAGGTGGACTTTCCAACAAGACAATGACCCAAAACATACCTCAAGAGCCACACAGAAATGGTTCTGTGACAACAAAATCAATGTTCTGCCATGGCCATCTCAGTCGCTGGACTTCAATCCAATCGAAAATCTGTGGGCTGAGTTGAAGAGGGCAGTTGATAAGCGCAAACCCAAGAATGTGAAGGATATTGAAAGTATCTGCATAGAGGAATGGTCCATAATCCCTCCAAATGTGTTCCTTAACCTTGTCAAACATTACAGAAAAAGACTCCATGCTGTTATCCTTGCCAGAGGTGGTTGACCTAAGTACTAAATGAGGAGTGCCAATAATTATGAAACCTTGATTTTGGTGACATTTATTTTGTATTAAATAATTGTATGATTTTGGTTGGTTCCATTGAAACATGAATAAAGTACAGTACTTCTCACGTTGGTATTTTGAGTTTAAGTATTGTTTGTGCATTACCAGTCAGGGGTGCCAGTAATTTTGGAACCCACTGTATATATATATATATACATTATTGAACAGATGTATTAGTAGAGTTGATTGATTTATCCAATATCATTTGGTTGCTACTGTGTAGGGAACCGTCCTCAAGGACTCTGTTGTGCACAGAGAGACACAGAGACAGACAGAAAGAGAGAATCTGTGCACAGTGAAATGTTACCCAATCAAATAGGAGGTATTGTCATAACACAACATTTCTAAATAAAGGTATCCTCAGGCACAATGAAATTACAATTTTGCTTGGGGAATTAAATGAATGTGCAGATCTTTTTATATTTTTTTATGTGAGTTCTTGAAACATGTTTAATGGTCTTTATCATTCACTTGGCAGACTGCTCATTCACCCCTTTGGTCTGTTTTGTGTAGAGAAGTCGAAAGGCAAAAAATAAAGCATGATTATGTTTCTCCCTTGCCTATACTCCAACTCAAATACACACACACTACAATCCCATTCCATTCAAAAATCAAATCAGATCCCTCTCCATGATCATCAACGCTGCTCGGGTGCATGGGTCTCTGTCTAAGCACTTGCTAATTGTCTCAAAATGCACAGGTTTATGCAAATTTTTCAAACTTTAAAGGAGAGTTGAAAATGACAACAACAACAGGTACAGGCACAGGTACAACAGCTGCCATTGGAGGAAAATATAAATAAGCCACAGTATCTCAGTAAACATGTACATATTTACTGTGGTTTGCCCATTTTCAAGTGTCGCTTCTGCCTTCCTACACAGCCTTGGCGTCAAACTGTGGTTACCGTGGCAACAAGCTCACAAGCTGCAACAGGCCCCGGTAGATGAACACAAGTGGCTGTGAGGTGCTTTCAGCAGACTGGGGATCAGTGTAATGGAATTACTCTCTCTTATCTCTTACACATTCCCTGTCTGGAAGCACTTCTAGGTCACATAGACACACTCTCACTGAGACTAACACGCTTTAGTTTCATGTTGTTTACACCGTTACATTTCTAAATACAGTATCACAGAGATCATCTCTATTAGGCCTATGGACTAATGTATTTACATAACTTCCTTTGTCACAGGCCTGTGATCGGCAAGATAGTTGTTTTACTATTGTGTTTGTTTTGGTTTGAGTATTTTATTCTATCAAAACCTGTTTCGTTTTACTTTAACTTTTTTATTTTGGGTGGGAGTCAATGTTAAGAATATGAAGTGAATATCAACCTTTGTTGATCTCTTTAGTTTAAAATATAAGGTGAGTCTTGTAGATATCCTATTTCTCTTGTTTGTCTTTTGCAAGAGGGCACAGCACTGTTGGAATTCTCTCTGATAAAATCTTGAGGAGGATCAGTTTCCAGAGGGAAGGATTGAAGGCGTTCCTGAGTAAACTCTCTTTTACCCCCCTCTGAGTCTAAATTCACCTTGACAGTTTGGACAGGTACTGGTATAAACAACGGAACATCATTTGGAAGGTTGCTTCACACTTTTACACACAGTCACATCACATGCTGTAGGCATACACTCACAATAAGCAGGCGCGCATACACACATTTACACAATGATTTATGCATTCATGCACTACTAAACTCACACCACCTACGCAATCACATTATTTGTCTGCTTCAATGTAAAAAACAAAAACAAGCCAAGACTTACTGCAATGGGGCAAACACATCAACACTATTTGGTATGGTACGCTAGTCAACAGATCTCAGTTGTTGTCAGTGACTTAGACCATTAATCTATTTCATCCAAATGACTTTGGTGGTCTATCCCTGGTATGTGATTTATAGCATGGTTTCACTTTAATTGGACTCTACTGAACAAAGACAAGACCTCCATCCTCGTCCCTGTTTTAATCATCCCCTCCAGCGGTGAAGAGTCGATTACATTTTCATGATTAAAGTTTCCCATTTACCTTCTCAAGTTGGAACGGCTTTATTCCCCTCCTCTTTACTGGACACTTGCGGGGAGCCTCAGCACTCACCGTCCAGCCTTGTGGAGAGGCCACACTCAAAAATCTAGATTGCACAAAAGACACATTTACGTTCCCCTTGTATAATGGACTAATAAAGTACTATCCAAAAGACACTGTTCCTACAGCTCACACTACAATTAAACTAATACATAAACACAAACCTGTCGAAAATGCCTGATTGCAAAAAACTGTCCTTATACCATAGGGTACCACTACCTTCAGAATAACACTGTTACAACACCGTTTGGTTCACGGAATGTAACACTGAATGTGTCCAGCAGGCAGCCAGCTCCACAGACCTCCATGGTGAGACGTGTGGAGGCTCAGGCTGACATGAGGTTCTCTGGTAATTAGATTAGTTGCTGCCCTTGGTTCTGGCTCTGGCCCACTGGCTGTTCTGGTGACCCTGCACACTAAACTGATGGAGGTCACTGCCATGCTTACAGGGAATCACAGACCAGCCTGTCACTGAGGGAGATGCTATGTCAGGATCGTGCACAGTGCTTGTGTTGTAAGAGGCTGTGACTAGCTGCGACAGTATTGCAGTAAAACCCACCAGCAGTTGGCGGTAGGGCTGTTACGGTGACCGTATTACCGCCACACCGGCGGTCACGAGTCATGATGGCAGTCAAATTCCATGTTTAGTCACAGTAATTAGGCTTCTCCAAGCTCTGATGCTGCTGATGGTCATTAGTAGCCTACCAAAACTTGCTAACTGCCTGGTACTCAGCACTCTATTGTCCCTCTAATCACTCTGACATCAATGCAAATGTTTCGAAAATCGAATCAAACGCTTCATGAGAGCCAATGAGCTCATGTTGCGCAACATTTCTATAGGATACACAATTGTGTGATGGCCTCTATTAAAAAGAGGAGGATCCCATCAGCTTTCTATAGGTTAGGCTTACTATATTTATTTCTCAACCTTCCTAATATTAAGCACATTTCTTCTCTTTAAAACAGGAGTATAGCCTATCTATCTGGCACTTAAATTAACCATGAGAAAAGTGTCCTCCATTCGCTATGCCCAGTGACACAAGCCTACCAAATGTGCTAAATTACTTCCATGCTCGTTTCGAGGCAAGTAACACTGAAACATGCATGAGAGCATCAGCTGTTCCGGACGACTGTGTGATCACGCTCTCCGTTCCGATATGAGTAAGACCTTTAAACAGGTCAACATTCTCAAGGCCGCAGGGCCAGACGGATTACCAGGACGTGTACTCCGAGCATGCGCTGACCAACTGGCAGGTGTCTTCACTGACATTTTCAACCTCTCCCTGTCTGAGTCTGTAATACCAACATGTTTCAAGCAGACCACCATAGTCCCTGTGCCCAAGAACACTAAGGTAACCTGCCTAAATGACTACCGACCCGTAGCACTCACGTCTGTAGCCATGAAGTGCTTCGAAAGGCTGGTCATGGCTCACATCAACACCATTATCCCAGAAACCCTAGACCCACTCCAATTTGCATACCGCCCCAACAGATCCACAGATGATGTAATCTCTATTGCGCTCCACACTGCCCTTTCACACCTGGACAAAAGGAACACCTATGTGAGAATGGTATTAATTAACTACAGCTCAGCGTTCAACACCATAGTGCCCTCAAAGCTCATCACTAAGCTAAGGACCCTGGGACTAAACACCTCCCTCTGCAACTGGATCATGGACTTCCTGACGGGCCGCCCCAAGGTGGTAAGGGTAGGTAACAACACATCCGCCATGCTGATCCTCCACACGGGGGCCCCTCAGGGGTGCATGCTCAGTCCACTCCTGTACTCCCTCTTCACTCATGACTGCATGGCCAGGAACGACTCCAACACCATCATTAAGTTTGCAGATGACACAACAGTGGTAGTCCTGATCACCGACAACGACGAGACACCCTATAGGGAGGAGGTCAGAGACCTGGCCGTGTTGTGCCAGGACAACAACCTCTCCCTCAACATGATCAAGACAAAGGAGATGATTGTGGACTACAGGAAAAAGAAGAGGACCGAGCACGCCCCCATTCTCATCGACGGGGCTGTAGTGGAGCAGGTTGAGAGCTTCAAGTCCCTTGGTGTCCACATCACCAACAAACTAACATGGTCCAAGCACACCAAGACAGTCGTGAAGAGGGCAATACAAAACCTATTCCCCCTAAGGAGACTGAAAAGATTTGGCATGGGTCCTCAGATCCTCAAAAGTTTCTACAGCTGCACCATCGAGAGTATCCTGACTGGTTGCGTCACTGCCTGGTATGGCAACTGCTCGGCCTCCGACCACAAGGCACTACAGAGGGTAGTGCGTACGGCCCAGTACATCACTGGGGCCAAGCTTCCTGCCATCCAGGACCTCTATACCAGGCGGTGTCAGAGGAAGGCCCTAAAAATTGTCAAATACTCCAGCCAGCCTAGTCATAGACTGTTCTCTCTGCTACCGCACGGGAAGCGGTACTGGAGCGCCAAGTCTAGGTCCAAGAGGCTTCTAAACAGCTTCTACCCCCAAGCCATTAGACTCCTGAACATCTAATCAAATGGCTACCCAGACAATTTGCATAGCCCCCAAATTTCACACATATATTATTTAGTATATGTAAAGACAAGATTAAATCAAGAATAGTGTGATGGGCGACAATATTAGCCTATCACTTGTGAATAATATATTATCATTTGTGAATTATGCCCAGCTTAAGGCAAACAGCGCATGCTTTTTTTAGTGACTTTTTCAAAACATATTCGCACACCTCATGTAGCCTAGCCCATAGGCCTATATGTTTTGATAAGGTTTGGATCACAACTAAAGTGCCCAAATAACTTCTTAAAATGAAACACATTAATCCGCTTTACAATGGGTGTAGAGCCTAACTGGCATACATACGCAGCGCGTGAGTTTCACATTTTCACCATAGAAATGCACCTTTATAATAAAAGCATTACATGCATAATCGTGTTTGTGGTCACTTTTGAGAATGGTAATGGTACATTCACGCTTATAGCCTACTACCATGTGTGCATTGCTGCGCTTTTAATGTGAAGAAATAGCCTAATAGTTTATCAACATTTTAAGCTAAACGTTCATCTGTTGCATCAGGCTCATTGCTTAAAACAACCCACAACTGTCCCGGACTATGTTTGGACTATGTTTCTTTAGACCTGTCTAAAATAAATAATGGATTTATTGTGATGGTGTAAGCTGTATTAGATGGATTTATTATACTTTGTTAAATGTAGATGTTCCAAAGATCTGCATCAGTGGCTTGTAGGCTATGCTTGGAAGACAGGAGATGCTAAATGTGTTTATGTCAATTAACGGTCAATGACCGTGAGACCAGCAGTTATTTGCTTGATAATCACCGGCTGACAGAATGTCATGACCGCCACAGCTCTAGTTGGAGGATACACAGAGAGAGAAAAGCTCAAGAAACATTACATCATTTCAACTAATAAACTCACACAGATCATGTCGGCAGAGAGCTAGGTGAGAACCTTCCAGCAACTGGCGGCCCCCCCTTTTGTAGTACCGCGGATCAATTTCCCCCAAAAAACTAAACCGGTTGGTAATTAGACAATGAAACTTGTAGTAATCATGGTGGAATTACCGACCGGGGGCCCCCATTGATTTTGTTATTCACTCTCACTCAAATATCATATGAAAAAAATAAACATTTCTTTCCACCCTATAGCAAATGTGTAGAATTGCAGAAAATGTGCTTTAAAACTGAACATTTTTCAACTCTGCCCCATGGTAAAATAAGTAGAATTGCATGAAATTTGTTATAAAATTGCAAAATCTTCTCTCCACGCCCCATTGCAAAATGTGTAGAATTGCCGGAAATTAACCGATAAAAAATATTTTGCTCGCACTTAAGGCCCTCAAAAGGCTAGGGCCGGCTCTGACTGCATGTGTGGGTATGGATGTGGGTACGCAGACCCGCACGCCACTGTGGCCCCTCGTGATGAGTTCAGATGTTTTGTGGCCCCACCCCCATCAAAGTTACCCATCCCTGTTCTACAGCCTAAAGGTTACTGTACAATGATGAGGAACAACAAGGATACAGTATAAAACGTGGAGCAGAGTGGCTCCTAAATGGGGGCCAGTGTTACTATATGTTACAAAGAACATTGTAGCTGCTCCAAAAGGAAGTACAGTATGTGAAGCATAGAGACAGAGTCAGCCCTGTACTGTGGTAATTATCTTCAGGCAGGTTACTGTAACATTAAGGCCTGTCTCGCCTTTGCTCCGTAATTCACATGACACTGCAAACACAGTTGTTAGACTGCTGCCCTACATACGTAGAGTCATTGAACACTGGTCACTTTAATAATGTTTACATACTGTTTTACCCACTTTATATGTATATGCTGTATTGTAGTCATGGCTCATCCTACATAACTATTGCTGTACACACCTTTTCTATTCATATACTGTCCATACTGTCTATACACACCATTCACATACAGTACCAGTCAAAAGTTTGGACACACCTGCACATTCAAGGGTTTTTCTTTATTTTTACTTGAGAGAGAGAGAATGCCAAGAGTGTGCAAAGCTGTCATCAAGGCAAAGGGTGGCTACTTTGAAGAATCTCAAATATAATATATATTTGATTTGTTTAACACTTTTTTGGTTACTACATGATTCCATATGTGTTATTTCATAGTTTTGATGCAATGTAGAAAATTGTAAAAATGATAAAGAAGAACCCTTGAATGAGTAGGTGTTCTAAAGGTTTTGGCTGGTGGTGTAGCTCCTTCTAATATTTCTACTACTGTACATTGCATTTTAGTTACACTGTTTATACACACCGCATATTTATTTATATGCTGGATTCTTTACATATCTCACTCTAATATACAGTATCTACTGCTGTACATATTATTACATTTACATTTTACATTTACGTCATTTAGCAGACGCTCTTATCCAGAGCGACTACAAATTGGTGCATTCACCCTATAGCCAGTGGGATAACCACTTTACAATTATACTTTCTTTTTTTTCTTTTCTTTTTTTTTGGGGGGGGGGGGGTATATCTTGGCAGTATATCTTGTGTAAATTCATCCGGTGTACAGTAAATATCACCCATACACAAAAAATGTATGCACGCATGACTGTAAGTCGCTTTGGATAAAAGCGTCTGCTAAATGGCATGTTATTGTTATTATTATTATAAATATGTATAGATTGCATTTGGATTAGTGCTATTTGGGTTCATTCATTTAAACATTTCAAAATTAAAAAATATATATTTATTTAAAAAAAACATTTTAGATTATATGTGTACTTGTTGAGATTTTACATTGTTGTTCAGAGCTAGTAACATAAGCATTTTGCTGCACCCGCTATAACTTCAGCTAAACTGTGTACGCGACCAATAAACTTTGATTTGATTTGACTCTGCTTCCCAGTTCTGGGAGTAGGCTAGCTGCAACTAGTTTGTGTAGGCTCTCTTCCGCTGTACATCAGAGATATTTTGGTCTGATATTTATCCAATAAACAACTTTTACTGTATCCATATCTCTGTAAACTTAGCTCCTCTTGAACTTCAATTGCCTTCTAATGGATCATTTTAATCACGTCAAACTCCTAGGTCAGCAGGGTTTAATGAAGTCCTCAATATCTTTTCTGCA
This sequence comes from Coregonus clupeaformis, assembly GCF_020615455.1. Lineage (NCBI taxonomy): Eukaryota > Metazoa > Chordata > Actinopteri > Salmoniformes > Salmonidae > Coregonus > Coregonus clupeaformis. The sequence continues at coordinate 10,642,499 of NC_059201.1, read as the reverse complement.
TTACAGACATTAATTTCCATCACAATACCCGAGCCATTGGGTCCCTGGATCTTTAATCAAGTCCTCCAATCCCTCGGGTATTATAACAACATTAGCAGAGATTTGTAGAAAACTTAAAAACTAAATTAGGAGCCCTTAGTGCAGAAAAAAGCATTAGAACTTATCCATGAACTCCAGGGGTAATGTACTTTTCTTGCTGAAGGATCTTATTTTGGGATTTGGAAACATTGTAATACCATCGATTAGTGTTCTATTTATAGAATGTTGGACAGATTGCATATGAAATATGAATAGGAATAGCCATACAACAGTGATATTTGAACCTAATGGATAGAGAGGAAAATACTTGAATTTAGCTTAGAGAGAGGAGAGAAGTGAGAAGGCTCAACGTGATGGGAACCTGTCATCCTAAAATGTACTAGACAGCCCAGGCTTAAGAGCAAAACAACCTGGATATGCCTGAAGGAGAGAAACCTTGAGAAAATACCACAGCACATCAACAAGAGTCAGACTGATTGGAACCCCATGTAGCCATGTTATAGCTGCAACCTATTTATTTTAGTCCTCTATTTCATTGATTAACATCCAAAAATGATCATTTGGAGGTTCTCACCTTGACCTTTCATTGAAGTCATATATTATCAGTGAAGAGAAATAGGCTAAGCTTTTATTTATTTAATACATTTAAAAAATGTATCGTTATAATCTCCCTATGGAGAGAATATTGGCAGATTGACCTTTTTTAAGACAGCAAACCAAAACATCTTTCCAAGTTTTAGAGAGTTGCTTAAAGCCTCAGCTTTGCTCATATAACTGGATTGACATGAGGAAACTGAAACCGAAAATAGCCATTATATAACATCTCACACAGCCGCACACACACACACACACACGCTGACACAGACATTGTAATAGCAGACAATGTTAAATGCACTCTGATTGACTAAAGAAATGTGACAACCATTAATTTTCTCTCCCTTTCATTGTATATCCTTGAGGATTGTCTGGTAGTTGGACATTGTTTAATGAAAATCATATCACTTTCTCAACTGTGGCTCTTCATTTTCAGCAGATAAAACCAAAATCCACTCACAGTGTTGATTGCCTGAGGGAGTCCTGCCAAGAGAGTGCAAACAACCTTCATCTGGTAGATCTGTATGTAAGGCTTTTGATTTCATTTCAACCTATCCAAATTGAGCTAGACATTCAGGTGTGTATTAAGGGCTGAATGCTTATTTAAAATTCAATAAAAGCTTCAAGGACAGAATGACAGTCTGATTGCTTTAATATTTAAAATGGTCAGAAAGGGCTGATTTATTCTTATTCCAGTACTATGGGGAGTTGGTAATACATATTATATCAGGGCACCAGGGAGAGAGATCTGGAGAGGGTATGGCCAAACACTGCCAAGTTTCAAATTGTTCAATCTGTCGGTTTTGTTTTAGAGGATCACAGTGATAGTGTTGCATTTCACATCAAGTAGCCGTCAGGGAGCTAGAACTTATATGATGAAAAGACTGTCACAACGGCACCCCACACTCCATGGGACACTGTCATATAATTACATTTATATTTACCTTTATATCAACAGGGAAGTCATTTTGAGACTAAAGTCTCTTTTACAAATGAGCCCTGCACAATACAAAAACAAGCAGTGATCCAAGATGCCGTAGCAGTGCGGTCACGTTTTCTGTAGTGTCCTTAAATGTGTAAATAGCCAGTTTTTTTGTTTTTTTGTCTATTTTGTATATATTTCTCAATTTTACTTTTCATTCTTTAACTAAATATACTTTCCTGCAGCCCGCCTCACCCAATGTGGAAAGGATTCTATTATATCTTTATAACTTTTATCAAGAACCTTAAGCTGAAACTAGTCTAGCTGCAACCGAATGGCTGCGGTAGCCAGCTAGCTAGCTACTTGCTATTAACCACCGTTAGCGTCTTCACCATTGTCTGTGGCCTCCACTACCCACCAGCCAGCTCTAGCTCTAACCTGGACAATTTGTCGGCCAGTCTGCACAGCGTGCTATCGACCCAGAGCATATTGGAGTTTCTGCCGGAATCACTGGACCCTAGCGCCGGATCATCGCAACCAGCTAGCTGCAACCAAATGGCTGTTATCGTTGGCTAATTACCATTGACCCTTAGCAAGCACCAGTTAGCCTTGAGCTAGCCTCGAGCCAAGCCCATCTCCCGGCTATCTACCTCTCTGTCAACCGGACGCAGATCCAACACGACTGGTTTGCCGACGAAATCGTCTGATGTGGTTTCAACAGGCTTCCCGTTACGACGTCGACCACGAAGATCCATCTGCTAGCCCCGGCCCGATAGCACACGCAAGCCGGGCCTCTTGCTCGCAGGGTGCTGTAGCAGCCCCCGAACTACCTCCGAACTCTCCTATTGCTGTTCACCGGACCTTATGATAACTCAGCTATACAGCTGATGCCTGCTGGACTGTTCCTTTATAGGGTACCACATCCTGTTTATGTTTAGCCTCAGCCCAAACTTTGTCGCCATTACCAGCTGTTGTCTTAGCTCTCTCGAATAACACGTGTAATTGCTTTTTGCCTCTCTCCCATGTCAATATGCCTTGCTTATTGTTGTTTCGGTTATTTCTTATTGTACTATTTGCCTTAGACAGCTCCTTTGTCCCACCCTCCATACACGCGGAGACCGACTCAATCGGTGCCTCCAGTGATGCTATCTCTTTCATCATTACCCAACGCTTAGGTTTACCTCCACTGTACTTTAGCTTCCATATCCTTGTCTGTACATAATGCCCTGAATCTATTCTACAATGCCCGGAAATCTGCCCCTTTTTTTCTCTGTACCCAAAGCACTAGAAGACCAGTTCTTAAAGCCTTTAGCCGTATCCTTATTATACTCCTCCTCTGTTCCTCTGGTGATGTAGAGGTTAACCCAGGCCCTGTAGCCCCCAGTATCACTCCTACTCCCCAGGCGTTATCATTTGTTGACTTCTGTAACCGTAAAAGCCTTGGTTTCTTGCACGTTAACATCAGAAGCCTCCTCCCTAAGTTTGAGTTATTCACTGCGTTAGCACACTCCGCCAACCCTGATGTTCTAGCAGTGTCTGAATCCTGGCTTAGGAAGGCCACCAAAAATTCTAAAATGTCCATCCCCAACTACAACATTTTCCGTCTCGATAGAACTGCCAAAGGGGGTGGGGTTGCAATCTACTGTAGAGAAAGCCTGCAGAGCTCTATCATACTATCCAGGTCTGTGCCCAAACAGTTTGAGCTTCTACTTCTAAAAATCCACCTTTCCAGAAATAAGTCTCTCACTGTTGCCGCATGCTACAGACCCCCCTCAGCCCCAAGCTGTGCCCTGGACACCATATGTGAACTGATTGCCCCCCATCTATCCTCAGAGTTCGTACTGCTTGGTGACCTAATCTGGGATATTCTTAACATTTACATTTACATTTTAGTCATTTAGCAGACGCTCTTAACCAGAGCGACTTACAGGAGCAATTAGGGTCAAGTGCCTTGCTCAAGGGCACATTAACGTCATTTAGCAGACGCTCTTAGCCAGAGCGACTCACAAATTGGTACGTTCACCCTATAGCCAGTGGGATAACCACTTTACAATTTGGGGGGGGTTAGAAGGATTACTTTATCCTATCCCAGGTATTCCTTAAAGAGGTGGGGTTTCAAATGTCTCCGGAAGGTGGTGAGTGACTCCGCTGTCCTGGCGTCGTGAGGGAGCTTGTTCCACCATTGGGTTGCCAGAGCAGCGAACAGTTTTGACTGGGCTGAGGGGGGAGCTATGCTTCCGCAGAGGAAGGGAGCCAGCAGGCCAGAGGTGGATGAACGCAATGCCCTCGTTTGGGTGTAGGGACTGATCAGAGCCTGAAGGTACAGAGGTGCCGTTCCCCTCACTGCTCCATAGGCAAGCACCATGGTCTTGTAGCGGATGCGAGCTTCAACTGGAAGCCAGTGGAGTGTGCGGAGGAGGGGGGTGACGTGAGAGAACTTGGGAAGGTTGAACACCAGACGGGCTGCGGCATTCTGGATGAGTTGTAGGGGTTTAATGGCACAGGCAGGGAGGCCAGCCAACAGCGAGTTGCAGTAGTCCAGACGGGAGATGACAAGTGCCTGGATTAGGACCTGTGCCGCTTCTTGTGTAAGGCAGGGTCGTACTCTCCGAATGTTGTAGAGCATACAACATTGAGAGTACGACCCGGCCAACCTACAATCTAAACTAGATGCCCTCAATCTCACACAAATTATCAATGAACCTACCAGGTATAACCCAAAATCTGTAAACATGGGCACCCTCATAGATATCATCCTGACAAATGTACCCTCTAAATACACCTCCGCTGTCTTCAACCAGGATCTCAGCGATCACTGCCTTATTGCCTGCGTCCGTAATGGGTCCGCGGTCAAACAACCACCCCTCATCACTGTCAAACGCTCCCTAAAACAGTTTAGCGAGCAGGCCTTTCTAATTGACCTGGCCCGGGTATCCTGGATGGATATTGACCTCATTCCATCAGTAGAGGATGCCTGGTTGTTCTTTAAAAGTGCTTTCCTCTCAATCTTAAATAAGAATTCAGAACTAAGAACAGATATAGCCCCTGGTTCTCCTCAGACTTGACTGCTCTTGACCAGCACAAAAACATCCTGTGGCATACTGCATTAGCATCGCACAGCCCCCGCGATATGCAACTTTTCAGGGAAGTCAGGAACCAATATACACAATCAGTTAGGAAAGCAAAGGCTAGCTTTTTCAAACAGAAATTTGCATCCTGTAGCACTAACTCCAAAAAGTTTTGGGACACTGTAAAGTCCATGGAGAATAAGAGCACCTCTTCCCAACTGCCCACTGCACTGAGGCTAGGAAACACTGTCACCACTGATAAATCGAGAATTTCAACAAGCATTTTGCTACGGCTGGCCATGCTTTCCACCTGGATACCACTACCCCGGCCACCAGCTCTGCACCCTCCGCTGCAACTTGCCCATCTGGACCCTTTCTTTCTAAAATTAGCCTCCAAAATTGTCGCAACCCCTATTACTAGCCTGTTCAACCTCTCTTTCGTAACGTCTGAGATCCCCAGAGATTGGAAAGCTGCCGCGGTCATCCCCCTCTTCAAAGGGGGTGACACTCTAGATCCAAACTGTTACAGACCTATATCCATCCTGCCCTGCCTTTCGAAACTTTTTGAAAGCCAAGTTAATAAACAGATCACCGACCATTTCGAATCCCACCGTACCTTCTCTGCTATGCAATCTGGTTTCTGAGCTGGTCATGGGTGCTCCTCAGCCACGCTCAAGGTCCTAAACGATATTATAACCGCGATCGATAAAAGACAGTACTGCGCAGCTGTCTTCATCGACCTGGCATTCTTATTGGCAGACTAAATAGCCTTGGTTTCTCAAATGACTGCCTCGCCTGGTTCACCAACTACTTCTCAGATAGAGTTCAATGTGTCAAATCGGAGGGCCTGTTGTCTGGACCTCTGGCAGTCTCTATGGGGGTGCCACAGGGTTCAATTCTCGGACCGACTCTATTCTCTGTGTATATCAATGATGTCGCTCTTGCTGCTGGTGACGCTCGGATCCACCTCTATGCGGACGACACCATTTTGTATACATCTGGCCCTTCATTGGACACTGTGTTAACAAACCTCCAAATGAGCTTCAACGCCATACAACACTCCTTCCGTACCCTCCAACTGCTCTTAAACACTAGTAAAACTAAATGCATGCTCTTCAACTGAATGCTGCTTGCACCCGCCCACCCGACTAGAATCACTACTCTTGGCGGGTCTGACCTAGAGTATGTGGACAAATACAAATACCTAGGTGTCTGGTTAGACTGTAAACTCTCCTTCCAGACTCACATTAAGCATCTTCAATCAAAAGTTAGATCTAGAATCGGCTTCCTGCTGCCAAACATGCCCTCGTAAAACTGACTCCTACCGATCCTTGACTTCGGCGATGTCATTTACAAAATAGCCTCCAACACTCTACTCAGCAAATTGGATGTAGTCTATCACAGTGCCATCCGTTTTGTCACCAAAGCCCCATATACTACCCACCATTGTGACCTGTATGCTCTTGCTGGCTGGCCCTCACTACATATTCGTCGCCAAACCCACTGGCTCCAGGTCATCTATAAATCACTGCTAGGCAAATCCCTGTCTTATCTTAGCTCACTGGTCACCATAGCAACACCCACCCGTAGTCTGCACTTCAGCAGGTATATCTCACTGGTCATCCCCAAAGCCAACACCTCCTTTGGCCGCCATTCCTTCCAGTTCTCTGCTGCCAATGACTGGAACGAACTGCAAAAATATCTGAAGCTGGAGACTCTTATCTCCCTCACTAACTTTAAGCGTCAGTTGTCAGAGCAGCTTACCGATCACTGCACCTGCACACAGCCATTCTGAAATTAGCCTATCCAACTACCTCATCCCCATATTGTTATTTATTTTGCTAATTTGCACCCCAGTATCTCTATTTGCACATCATCTTTTGCACATCTATCATTCCAGTGTTAATACGAAATTGTAACTCTTTTGCACTATGGCCTATTTATTGCCTTACCTCCATAATTTACTACATTCGCACACACTGTATATATATTTTCTGTTGTATTTTTGACTTTATGTTTTGTTTACCCCATATGTAACTCTGTGTTGTTGTTTTTATCGCACTGCTTTGCTTTATCTTGGCCAGGTCGCAGTTGTAAATGAGAACTTGTTCTCAACTGGCTTACCTGGTTAAATAAAGGTTAAAAATATATATATACAGTATATATTTGTTTTAAATAGCACATACAACAGGCAAGTATAGATAAACATAAATATAGACAATATACACATTAAATACACATTAAGATACAAATCACAGTCAATTAAAACGAACACATTCTTTATTATAAAAATCCTCTGTCAGCTGTTTGAATTGCCCTAAGGACTTTCCAATCGAAACGTCTTTTGGAGATTATTCCAAACATAGGGTGCAAAGAAATTAAAGACCGATTTACCAAACTCTGTAGGCACCAAAGGAGTCTCCAAAGTTAACCAACCCTGTGAACATTCTAAATCTTAACAGTGATGTTAGGTAAGTCGGAAGCTTGTGGAGCAGGGCTTTGCAAACAAAAAGAGCATAATGATGTGATCTATATGATTTTGAAGAGGTCCAACCACTTGGTAAAGAATGCTGCTGGTGACGCTCGGATCCACCTCTATGCGGACGACACCATTTTGTATACATCTGGCCCTTCATTGGACACTGTGTTAACAAACCTCCAAATGAGCTTCAACGCCATACAACACTCCTTCCGTACCCTCCAACTGCTCTTAAACACTAGTAAAACTAAATGCATGCTCTTCAACTGAATGCTGCTTGCACCCGCCCACCCGACTAGAATCACTACTCTCGGTGGGTCTGACCTAGAGTATGTGGACAAATACAAATACCTAGGTGTCTGGTTAGACTGTAAACTCTCCTTCCAGACTCACATTAAGCATCTTCAATCAAAAGTTAGATCTAGAATCGGCTTCCTGCTGCCAAACATGCCCTCGTAAAACTGACTCCTACCGATCCTTGACTTCGGCGATGTCATTTACAAAATAGCCTCCAACACTCTACTCAGCAAATTGGATGTAGTCTATCACAGTGCCATCCGTTTTGTCACCAAAGCCCCATATACTACCCACCATTGTGACCTGTATGCTCTTGCTGGCTGGCCCTCACTACATATTCGTCGCCAAACCCACTGGCTCCAGGTCATCTATAAATCACTGCTAGGCAAATCCCTGTCTTATCTTAGCTCACTGGTCACCATAGCAACACCCACCCGTAGTCTGCACTTCAGCAGGTATATCTCACTGGTCATCCCCAAAGCCAACACCTCCTTTGGCCGCCATTCCTTCCAGTTCTCTGCTGCCAATGACTGGAACGAACTGCAAAAATATCTGAAGCTGGAGACTCTTATCTCCCTCACTAACTTTAAGCGTCAGTTGTCAGAGCAGCTTACCGATCACTGCACCTGCACACAGCCATTCTGAAATTAGCCTATCCAACTACCTCATCCCCATATTGTTATTTATTTTGCTAATTTGCACCCCAGTATCTCTATTTGCACATCATCTTTTGCACATCTATCATTCCAGTGTTAATACGAAATTGTAACTCTTTTGCACTATGGCCTATTTATTGCCTTACCTCCATAATTTACTACATTCGCACACACTGTATATATATTTTCTGTTGTATTTTTGACTTTATGTTTTGTTTACCCCATATGTAACTCTGTGTTGTTGTTTTTATCGCACTGCTTTGCTTTATCTTGGCCAGGTCGCAGTTGTAAATGAGAACTTGTTCTCAACTGGCTTACCTGGTTAAATAAAGGTTAAAAAATATATATATACAGTATATATTTGTTTTAAATAGCACATACAACAGGCAAGTATAGATAAACATAAATATAGACAATATACACATTAAATACACATTAAGATACAAATCACAGTCAATTAAAACGAACACATTCTTTATTATAAAAATCCTCTGTCAGCTGTTTGAATTGCCCTAAGGACTTTCCAATCGAAACGTCTTTTGGAGATTATTCCAAACATAGGGTGCAAAGAAATTAAAGACCGATTTACCAAACTCTGTAGGCACCAAAGGAGTCTCCAAAGTTAACCAACCCTGTGAACATTCTAAATCTTAACAGTGATGTTAGGTAAGTCGGAAGCTTGTGGAGCAGGGCTTTGCAAACAAAAAGAGCATAATGATGTGATCTATATGATTTTGAAGAGGTCCAACCACTTGGTAAAGAATACAGTGATAAAACGAAGGGTGCTATGATAAACGGCCTCCAGTGGTTTAAGAGTAGTGGCAGCTGCACTTTGATAAATAGTATCACAATAATCAACAACAGGTAGAAAGGTTGATAAATAGTATCACCATAATCAACAACAGGTAGAAAGGTTGACTGCACAATCTGCTTCCTGCTGACTAGAGAGAGGCCAGATCTGTTTCAAATTTTTTTAAAGCCTGTTTTAAATCTTAGCTTCTAAACAAGCTCATTTGTATGCTTTATAAACGTGAAATCCTTGTCAATCCAAATACCAAGGTACTGTATTTGTATGCAGAACCATCCAATGAGTGAAGATGTAATCCATCTGAGACAATCTTACGAGAACTTGAAAACATCATGTACTTAGTATTAAGCACAGGTTTTAAATCAGTAAGGGCTTCCTGTACAGCTGCAAAATCGGACTGTAGCCTTGTCACAGCCAGGTCAGCAGTCGGGACAATTGCGTACATAAGTATAAATCCGCATATAGATGAAATGTAAAATTTTTAACAGATTGACTAATAGCATTTATATAAATAGTCAACAGAAAAGGTCCTGTATCGACCCCTGCGGAACACCTTTATGCACTTCAAGAATTCTGACTTACCCCATCAATCACGATGGCCTGAGTTCTGTCACTAAGATAATCATGAAACCATGAGCAGGTGTCAGAGCCCAGGCCAACCGAGGACAACTTGTTAAATAAAATAGCATGATCAACAGTATCAAATATCAATCGAATCAGATTTTATTGGTTAAAAACACATATTTAGCAGATGTTATTGCGGGTGTAGCGAAATGCTTGTGTTCGTAGCTCCAACAGTGCAGTAGTATCTAACAATTCACAACAATACACACAAATCTAAAAGTAAAAACAAGGTAAAATTAGAAAAACAAGGTCAAAACAAGTCCACAAACAAGGCAGCACAATTCATTTTAGCGTCTAAAGCATTGACAACATCATTAACAACTAATGTGGTTGCTGTGATAGTGCTGTGCCCTGGCCTAAACCCAGATTGATTTATATTCAAAATACCATGTGTAGTGTATGAAGAATTATGACTTTGCTAATGTTTTCAAGTGGAACCTGAGAGGATATTTATTCAGTTTTAGAGGGAGCCGTTTTAGAGGAACACCATAGAACAGAGGAAGTCTGTTGTGTGGAGAAAGGTGATTGGTGTGTAGGGGAACACCCATATCAGATTACATAGAATATATACCACAGTAAAGACAAAAGAGGTCAGAATAATCATATTAGAGATGGGGCGATTATTCTCCGGGTATCTGCAGGTATCTGTAAATCGACGCTGTAACCCTTTGTTATGAATAAACCTTATGATAAAAATACAGCGTCAGCGGGTCCTCCTTGGTCATCACAGCATAATTAGCAACGTTAACTCGACACTACAAAATGGCGACGAGGAATTTGGTCGTGTTGCGTTTTTTCCTCAGCATTTCATTCATGGGCGCCGAGCTGACTCTGGCTCCAGAGGCAGATAAGGGTGAGTTTGCTCTCAACTTTGGGCTCTGGTCAGTTCGTGTGTCTGTGTGTGTGCGTTGAAAGAATGCACCGTTAAAGAACTTGCGTGTGTGCGTTGCTGATGTGCTGTGAGATAGGAGTCCGTTCTAAATTTGTTTGCGCTGGTAAACAACGCAAAAAGGGGGGAGTATCTATAGGGATATTTTGCTTGAATAAAAGTTCAAGAAGAATAGATTGAGAGGAATAAGGCCTAGGAATATGTGTATAACTTAGAACCGCTGCGAATCTACGGTAGCCCTCTTAATGAGGCGATCTCTAGGATGGGCCAAAAATCCTTATAACACGTTAGATGAAGTTAGGTAAGTCCAGGGGGCTTGAGGCTGTGGTATATATTTGGTTGTATGTTACCTCTCAGCATGTGGTTGACGAATCATTTGATTGATGTAACCGCTCATTGGATTTCCGCGGGAACTCGTGGTAGCAAAAATTTAGGAACAAAGGAATTTTACGACACGGCGGAGGTAAAAATGCTAAATGCTACATGATAAATGCTTCATGCTACATGCTAAATGATACATGCTACATGCTAAATGATGCGTGCTGCGTGCTGCATTTTTACCTTGGGGGTCCATTGGAATGGATCGAGCCTCCAGAACTGTGTTTAGGATAGTGTGGGATTTGTGTCCTATGGTTTGTGAGCTCTGTTAAGTGTTTTTGTTTGTCTATGAGCGGTAAAAGAGAGGAGGTATAGTGGGACTGTTAACTTTCTGTTGTCTGGCGTGGAGAGAGCTGGGAGAGAGCTCCTTCCACTGTGAAATCGTAGTGATGAATGTACTGCGCATGCGCGTCAATTTATGACTAGAGTGACGTAGGGGTAAATATGCCACTCCTCTGCTACACTCCTCTGCGGGGAGATACAGACGAACGAAGAGAGAGGAGAAGAGTTAGGCTAATGGTGTATTCTGGTTGTTAAATCGGCGGTTGTTTGAAGAGTAAACTGTTTTCTTGAGACCTATTGAATTGATAAACTAGAGATATGTTGACGGATTAAAATAAATAAATAAATGTTATTGAGCTATTTATATTATTCCTGAGTTAATTCTTAGCGCGAATGTGAACGGAGGAATATTGAATGCTTGTAATAACTCAGTGACTGCATAAACTACTAAATTCTTGTCTGTTTCTTTGTTATTCTGTCATATGAGAGACGATAAGAGGAACGAGGAGAGAGAGAGAGAGAGGAAGTGCTGACGTGTACATCATGTGACAGGGTGTGACGCGACAGAGTCTGCTGCAACGGATCAAAAATCAAGTCAAAAACTAAGGCCAGTACTGTTATATTTACAAAAACCTTATCTTCCCATACAGGATATGTTGTGTGCCTAGCATATTTGATGTTATGACAATTTGACAAGGACTTGGCAAAAGACTGATCAATTGATGAAAATAAGAATTGCATTTGGGAGTTTTTGTGCATGAGTGGGTTTGATTAGAGTTGAGTGGGGGAATCGAGTACTGACATTATTCTGTAAAATTAGGGTAATTGGGTGCTTATTAAGCAATGAGTTTGTGAGTACTGTAGTGTTGTAGGATTAGAAGTCTTTATTTTTGTATTGCTCTGAAGTTGACTACTTTCATTTACTTTCCTGATTGGATGTGGTAAGATTGCCACTAATCAATAATTTGGTAAAATAAAATAAAATAAAATGAATAAATAAATTGATGAATAAATTAATTGATTAATTAATTAATTTGGGGAAGAGAAAAAAAATTTGAAAGAGAAAGGCTATATAGTCTAAAATATAAATAATTTACAATAAAGGAATATAAAATAGTTGTTACAAAGGGGGAAAAAGGACATCAAGACTATGAAAGTAATTACACCTGTTGATATAGTTGAAAATAGTAAACATTGTAATACCATTAACTAAAGGTTATCTGGAAAAGGGAATAAAAGTTGGCATGACATTGAACAACCATAGCTAGTAGAAGGAATCTTAACCCTGACGTCATCAACATGATGAAAGTGATTGAATAATAGAGAGAGGAAAAGCAGAAACGACCATAAAGATAAAAGAAAACTCCAAAAGGAAGAAAATGAGATGTCTGGAAGATAAGAGTGAGGTTAAGGAAGATGGAACTTGAAGAAGATGAAGATGATGATGATGATCAGAGTGATTGAGAAGAGATCATGGGTGGATATGACTCTGTGATTAGAAGGAAGTTGGCAAGAGAAGAAAGAAGAAGGATACTAGAGATTTGATCTCTGATGGAAGTTGAAGGAGGAAGAAGGATACTAGAGATTCGATCCCTGAGGAAAATGAAGATGGAGAAAGCGATGAAGATTTGGAGATTAAAGGTGCTTTATGTTCAAGAGGATTTTATTCTACAATGATTAGTAAAGAAGAAAGAAAGAGATATAGACTGATGTGTATTATGCCTGGATAAGGGGAATAATTTAGAAGAGACAACGAGAACTGGAACAACAACTCAAGAAGCTGAAGATACAGAAGAGAAGAGGAAAAAACTGCTGAGAAAAGGATCCCAAGAATTGGAGGAGAAGAATACAGTGAGGAAAGGAAAGAGAGCACAAGTAAGAAGATGATGGAAGATGATATTTCGAGGACAAAACCTAGAATATAAGCTTTTGAAGAATACCGATATGTCAACAACAAGAAAGAACAGGACCAAGAAACTCTCAGAAAACTTGATGAAATACAACTGGGGGGAGAATAAGAAGGAGAAGAAAAGCTTTGGTTATGAAGAATCAGTGTGCATCAAATCAACAATCACTGTCACAGCTTCAACTGAACAAGGTCAAATGCAATTGTACCAGCCACAACTAGTGGTACAAGTTGTTTCATATCCATAGATAGTTTCTGGAAAGAGGAAATTTCAGAGGAAGATACAGGAGCAAGTGAAGATCATCTGGAGGACAGGTGAACCCTTAAAGGAGCAAGGATTCTAGGAGTGCCTAGAAGATCCGAAAGGGGGGTGTCAGCTGGTAGCACCAATTAGGAAGGAAAAATATCTAACAATTGAAGTGAAAACAAAGGACTATGGAAAGTGATAGTGGAACAGCTTTTATCTGTGTTCAGCCTGAAGAGGTTAAACATCTCACTATGTAAAATTAACTAATTAGGATAGGGATTTGAGGGAGTAAAACAGCTGATTACTCTTAAGGAACCAATTGAGCTCTGCTATAAAAATCAAAAAATTACAATACCCATACTGGTATCAGAACTTATACCTATTGCATTGTTGGGAAGAGAAGCATTGTGTAAGTTGAACTGTACAATAAGATGTACACCAGACGGCTGTCTGGTAGAAGATTACAAAAGAGTAGGGTTTTTGGGAATCATATTTGCTTGAAAAGACTGTCCTCCTTCCTATGGGAAAATCTGTCTGAAAAATAATGTTAAAAGGGGTGACTGTTATTCTTGGTTACATTCCTACACCAAGAGATTTCAAACTAGGCTAAAAGATGCTCAATCGTTTGCCAAGTCTGTGTGTAAAGAAGTCATAAGCAGGTGGGGACTTCCCGATCACATATTTTAAAATTAGAGGGAAAGGATTTTGTGGATAAATCAGTGGAAGGTTTTTTTTTTTAAAGTTAGGAGAAAAGTCAGATTAAAAAGTTAAGAAAACTAGGGTTGAAGGAACTCTAGGACAGTTAGCTAAGCTTCAATGTTAGTTAGTAGTAAGAGAGAGAGAACAGTGGTGAAGGGAAATTTAGAGTTCAGTGGGAAGATAGATATGGTAGGAGTTTAGATCTGTAAGGAGCAGTTGCATTGAGAAAGTATGCGTTGCTGAATGATAAGAGAAGATTGAGGGTGATTGCAGTATCTATATTTACAATTCCCAGCAGGAAGATCAAGGTAATTGTAAGTGTATTTTTTATAATGAAAAGTTTGAAAGTGAGGGATTAGAGTTAGGATTGAGAGTTAATGTAGTGATACTAGTGGTGATAGATGGAAATACAAGTAAAGAGTTCAAAGCTTAGGGGAGAATGGATGAATTGACAATGACATCAACACTTTAGTATATTATAACAACAGTGAGAAGCAATTTAACTCTTTCAACATTGACAGTTATTAAAGCTATAAATATATCACATTTGATTACAAGGGAGCCAATAGCTCTAGCACCAATTTTAGAGGAAAATACTGTTATTAGAGTTAGGATGGGTGATAAAGCTCATCTTCCTTGTAGATGTGAGAGAAGGAATGTGTAGAGGTGAGATTCCTCTCATGTGGAGAGAAGTTTTGAATGATAAAGTGACTATGGGGGAATTTTAGAGTTATTTAGGGGTTTGTGGTGAGAGTATATATTCTTACCTATGGATGGAAAGGATATTGTTAGAAGTTGAAGCTTCCATATGAGGTTTTTAAAATTAAAAGAGGGGAAGCACAGGGAAATAGATCAATCTGATTCTGAAAGAGAGAAGTTTCATAGTCTGGGAAGCCTATCATTGGAGGATAAGTCTAAGAGAGAAGTGGGGATTTTTCCATGGTATGGTGTAAAATTTGGGAAGATAACATAGATAATATTAACTATAATTTGACGGGTTTTGCAAATGAAACGATAAGAGGGTTTAACCTTCTGTCAAGACTCAAAGGAGTATTGATAGATAGATTTCAGAGGTTTCAATATTAGTGTGATTTTAGTATTTTGTTATGAATCAAAGGGGGGAATAGAATGTGATTCATTTATATATCATTTTATATATCATTTTTATATTCTTAGTTGATATTGATGTTTTAATTTGAATGTGTTGTTTTGCAAAAGATACTGTTTGGTCTTTTCTTTTCTTCCAGAAGCATATGGGGGAATATGTAGAGATTGAAATACTCAAACAAGGACAATATGAAAGGACAATATGAAGGGACTGGAGGAAATGGAACAAGGAAGGTGTGGAAATGTTCCGATTCCATCATCGAAGATGCATTGGAAGTCGACACTGCTGAGGAGATGAAGTGTAGTGGACTACATTCCAGTGTCTGCAATGATATATAGACATATTTGCATGTGTAATACATAATTTGTGTCATATTCTTTCTGTATTAGGTATTAATTTTTGTAGAATGATATTTGCTGTTATTGGATACATGTGGGGATCTCAGATGTTTTTTGTTTATTTCGTGAATGCTTAGGGACATGGGGTCTAGGCAGGGATAGAGAGAATCCACAGTAGGGTCCGATGGGTCGACCAGCCTGAGTGTGGACATTTTGGATAGTACATTTACATTTACGTTTACGTCATTTAGCAGACCCTCTTATCCAGAGCGACTTACAGTTAGTGAATACATATTTTTAATTTTTTTCATACTGGTCCCCCGTGGGTATCGAACCCACAACCCTGGCGTTGCAAACGCCATGCTCTATCAACTGAGCTACATCCCTGCCGGCCATTCCCTCCCCTACCCTGGACAACGCTAGGCCAATTGTGCGCTGCCCATGAGTCTCCCGGTCGCGGCCGGCTGCGACAGAGCCTGGATAGTATTTTGTTTGCTGAGGCTTTCATGTGTATTTAATTGCAACATAGTTTCAAATGCATTGATAAAGAGTTATAAATTGATCTGGAGTACTTAAGTGGTTGCCTGGGGCAGAGGGGCCGTGAGAGAATTTTACTGTCTTGATTGATGGATGGATATTTGGAAAGAAGGCTGCCAGACAGGTTTTTCGCTCTCACACTCCATAGAGATTTGTTCATATTTCATAGAAAGGTATTTACACTCCATAGAAAAATGTGTTTTTGGTTTATTGTTAAAAATAATAAATAAGAGAGATTGTTACTTGTCATAATCCTATTCTTTTTGTTTTCGAGACTTAATTTGTCTCGAAGGGGGGAATATGAAGTGTATGAAGAATGATGACTTTGCTAATGTTTTCAAGTGGAACCTGAGAGGATGTTTATTCAGTTTTAGAGGGAGCCGTTTTAGAGGAACACCATAGAACAGAGGAAGTCTGTTGTGTGGAGATAGGTGATTGGTCTGTAGGGGAACACCCATATCAGATTACATAGAATATATACCACAGTAAAGACAAAAGAGGTCAGAATAATCATATTAGAGATGGGGCGATTATTCTCCGGGTATCTGCAGGTATCTGTAAATCGACGCTGTAACCCTTTGTTATGAATAAACCTTATGATAAAAATACAGCGTCAGCGGGTCCTCCTTGGTCATCACAGCATAATTAGCAACGTTAACTCGACACTACACATGCTCAGATCAAAAAGAGCGAAGTTGTTTATTTACCAAAGAATCGAGAATCCTAGCTAGACATGGAGGCCTGGAGATGGGACGACAATGATCAAGATCACTACTATCCCCTCTTATGGAGTGGCAGCACATAAGCTGTTTTCCATACATTAGGAATATTTCCTGATAACAATGTTAGATTTAAGATATGGGTTACTGAGCCAGCAATGAAGGCAGCACACTTGAGCATACCCGGCTCCAATTGGTCAGCCACTGTGGATTTCTTGGCATCTAAAATGGTATCTAAAATGCAAAAACTTGACTACCATTTTACAGTGAGGGAAAAAAGTATTTGATCCCCTGCTGATTTTGTACGTTTGCCCACTGACAAAGAAATGATCAGTCTATAATTTTAATGGTAGGTTTATTTGAACAGTGAGAGACAGAAAAACGCATGTCAAAAATGTTATAAATTGATTTGCATTTTAATGAGGGAAATAAGTATTTGACCCCTCTGCAAAACATGACTTAGTACTTGGTGGCAAAACCCTTGTTGGCAATCACAGAGGTCAGATGTTTCTTGTAGTTAGCCACCAGGTTTGCACACATCTCAGGAGGGATTTGGTCCCACTCCTCTTTGCAGATCTTCTCCAAGTCATTAAGGTTTCGAGCCTGACGTTTGGCAACTCGAACCTTCAGCTCCCTCCACAGATTTTCTATGGGATTAAGGTCTGGAGACTGGCTAGGCCACTCCAGGACCTTAATGTGCTTCTTCTTGAGCCACTCCTTTGTTGCCTTGGCCGTGTGTTTTGGGTCATTGTCATGCTGGAATACCCATCCACGACCCATTTTCAATGCCCTGGCTGAGGGAAGGAGGTTCTTACCCAAGATTTGACGGTACATGGCGCCGTCCATCGTCCCTTTGATGCGGTGAAGTTGTCCTGTCCCCTTAGCAGAAAAACACCCCCAAAGCATAATGTTTCCACCTCCATGTTTGACGGTGGGGATGGTGTTCTTGTGGTCATAGGCAGCATTCCTCCTCCTCCAAACACGGTGAGTTGAGTTGATGCCAAAGAGCTCCATTTTGGTCTCATCTGACCACAACACTTTCACCCAGTTCTCCTCTGAATCATTCAGATGTTCATTGGCAAACTTCAGACGGGCCTGTATATGTGCTTTCTTGAGCAGGGAGACCTTGCGGGCGCTGCAGGATTTCAGTCCTTCACGGCGTAGTGTGTTACCAATTGTTTTCTTGGTGACTATGGTCCCAGCTGCCTTGAGATCATTGACAAGATCCTCCCGTGTAGTTCTGGGCTGATTCCTCACCGTTCTCATGATCATTGCAATGCCACGAGGTGAGATCTTGCATGGAGCCCCAGGCCGAGGGAGATTGACAGTTCTTTTGTGTATCTTCCATTTGCGAATAATCGCACCAACTGTTGTCACATTCTCACCAAGCTGCTTGGAGATGGTCTTGTAGCCCATTCCAGCCTTGTGTAGGTCTACAATATTGTCCCTGACATCCTTGGAGAGCTCTTTGGTCTTGGCCATGGTGGAGATTTTGGAATCTGATTGATTGATTGCTTCTGTGGACAGGTATCTTTTATACAGGTAACAAACTGAGATTAGGAGCACTCCCTTTTAAGAGTGTGCTCCTAATCTCAGCTCGTTACCTGTATAAAAGACACCTGGGAGCCAGAAATCTTTCTGATTGAGAGGGGGTCAAATACTTATTTCCCTCATGAAAATGCAAATCAATTTATAACATTTTTTACATGTGTTTTTCTGGATTTTGTTGTTGTTATTCTGTCTCTCACTGTTCAAATAAACCTACCATTAAATTATAGACTGATCATTTCTTTGTCAGTGGGCAAACGTACAAAATCAGCAGGGGATCAAATACTTTTTTCCCTCACTGTACATAGTGTTGAAGAAACTGTGAAAATCACCCTTTAAGTCAAGACCAGAGCATACCAAATAAAGCAATGTCATACATACATACATGCTACGTGGAGTCCCAGAGTCCTCTGGTTAGTTTGAGGACTTCATCATTTGACTTCGAACGTTATCAAAATAGTACAGTAAAGGAAAACGGAGGCCCAATGTTCTCCTACTTCAGAGTTGGTGTTGATAATTAGTTGTCCACTTGCTAATTGACCCATTCCGTTTATGCTAAGAGATTGAGTGACTTTATACCCTGTAGATTGGAAGCTATAAAATTAGGATGTATGTATACATTTGAAGTTGCCATGTTCTTAAAAGTTTGGACAAGACCTGTGACAGCCAGGCTCTGCATAGCTGTTTGTGATTCAGAGATGCCGGAGAAAAGGGTACTCTCTCTCTCTTTGGGAAGGTAACTCGGTAGCTCCCAGTCAATAGATGGTTTGTTAACCCAGGTGAACAATTTCATGAATGAATGCGTGCTGGATAGAGTTCCATGTAATGGAGGCTTATTTCCCACAGGACAGGAAGAAGAAATCACAGCGGGGTTGGGAGTGTTTTGTTGTAGCATCTCTGGATTTAATGGGCTCCTATAATTCAGTTAGAGTTAAGCAGACCGGGCAAGACATTATCCTGCCTGCACAACACTGTTTTAAAATGTGAACCAGTAATCAAGATGACATTCAACCTGATGTTTGGTGAGTTTGGGATACAAATGAAAATAAGATATGCGGTTGTGTATATTAATGAAAACGTTTATATTGATGACAATAAGTGAGACCAAGTCATGACAATAATGTGATATAACATGGACAATTAACCATCATAAATACATAAACAGGGTGATGGTTATGTGATGATCCTGTTTACTGTTGCCACTTAGGCATGGGAAAACAATTAGTGTGATAATTGACTTGGCAGTATATAATCGTACAAACACAGTCATAGAAAATAAATGAAGATGTAATAAATGATCACTTCCACGACTGCATTGATGAACAAGTTCTCTGGGAATGTAGTTCCTGGAAAATGTGTGTTAGCATTTACATTGTTATCATATATTTTAGCTAATGTACCTTATGAGTAGGTAGTGGACTTACAGTTTGTGAATTATACTGTGTGCATTTTGCATGATGTGTACTGTGCGTGCTTGCATGTACTGGTTGTAGGCCTAATTATACTTCATTTATGTTTGTATGTGCATATATATGACTATATGTGTTGGTACTGTAACATGCATGACATCACAAGCCTAATAAAAAAAGAATCTCCTGATGTACAGTGCCTTCGGAAAGTATTCAGACCCCTTGACTTTTTCCACATTTTGTTACGTTACAGCCTTATTCTAAAATAGATTAAATAAATAAAAATCCTCAGCAATCTACACACAATACCCCTTAATAACAAAGCAAAAACACCGTTTTAGAATGTTTTGCAAATGTATAAAAAATAAAAAACAGAAATACCTTATTTACATAAGTATTCAAACCCTTTGCTATGAGACTCGAAATTGAGCTCAGGTGCATCCTGTTTCCATTTATCATCCTTGAGATGCCAAACAGCCATTCAGCTGTTTTTCTAACCACACTATCTGAAGCGTTAATGTTAGGTAGTTAGTAGCTAGTGTACTCGAAATGTAGCTAGCTTGTTGCTACCTGGATAGCTAACTAAACAATAGCTGGAACGACCTAGCTGTAATGTTTGGAGACGCTTTCTCTCTGTTGGGACAGACGCGAACTGGCTGAATCGATTCAGTGGCTAGCTTTGCACTTAACTGGCTAACAGTAGCTACTAAGGGTAAGTTATAACCTACATTTATTTTTATTTTGTTTTTACATACTGGTAACCAGAGTCGTTCAAGGGGAATTCGGGACATGGGTGACTAGTTAACGTTAGCTTGGCTCTCTCTGTGTGTTTCGTGCCGTGGGAGGAGGGGTTGGTTCGTTGGCAGAGAGCAATGGCTAGCTAGTATGCTAACTATTCTAGCTAGCTAACTAACTGGCTGAATAAGTTGACAACGTACTCACTCAAATTGTCAAAACTAACCCAAAACTTTACACAACGTTAGACACGGACACAAATTATCTGTTTGGCGTTTTAACACACTGATGGTGGTTTGTTGTAACCGAGTATTGGTGCTAAACCGTGTTATTGGAGGCTGGCATGCTAGTTGGCTATGCCGTCATAGGATTCGGTGCCCTGGGCGGTTTTCACGGAAGAATACTGTACCAAGCTAGCTAGCTGAATAAACTAAGTTGGAGTCTGTTCCCAGAAAACATTGAACCGCTGTAGTTTACAACAATTATAATTTCTAAAGTGGAAGTTGGGAGAGTTATATTTGAGTGTTTCAGTGAAACGTAAGTGAAGGAGGCCCCGCTCTCTCGCTTTCCCAGATGTTTAGTTAATTTCATTCCGATCTCCTTTGCATTATTGTAGCCTTTTCTGTAGCCTGTCAACTATGTGTCTGTCTATCCCTGTTCTCTCCCCTCCGCACAGGCCATACAAACGCTTCACACCGCGTGGCTGCTGCCACTCTAATCTGGTTGTCCCTGCGCGCACGACCCACGTGGAGTTCCAGGTCTCCGGCAGCCTCTGGAACTGCCGTTCTGCGGCCAACAAGGCAGAGTTAATCTCAGCCTATGCTACCCTCCAGTCCCTCGACTTCTTGGCGCTGACGGAAACATGGATTACCACAGAAAACACTGCTACTCCTACTGCTCTTTCCTCGTCTGATCATGTGTTCTCGCATACCCCGAGAGCATCTGGTCAGTGCGGCGGTGGCACAGGAATCCTCATCTCTCCCAAGTGGACATTCTCTCTTTTTCCCCTGACCCATCTGTCTATCTCCTCATTTGAATTCCATGCTGTCACAGTCACTAGTCCATTCAAGCTTAACATCCTTGTCATTTATCGCCCTCCAGGTTCCCTTGGAGAGTTCATCAATGAGCTTGACGCCTTGATAAGTTCCTTTCCTGAGGATGGCTCACCCCTCCCAGTTCTGGGTGACTTTAACCTCCCTAAGTCTGCCTTTGACTCATTTCTCTCTGCCTCCTTTTTTCCACTCCTTTCCTCTTTTGACCTCACCCTCTCACCGTCCCCCCCTACTCACAAGGCAGGCAATACGCTTGACCTCATCTTTACTAGATGCTGTTCTACTAATCTCATTGCAACTCCCCTCCAAGTCTCAGACCACTACTTTGTATCCTTTTCTCTCTCGCTCTCCTCCAACACCACTCACTCTGCCCCTACTCAGAGGGTAATGTGCCGTCGCAACCTTCTCTCTCTCTCTCCCGCTACTCTCTCCTCTTCCATCCTATCATCTCTTCCTTCTGCTAAATCCTTCTCCCTCCGATCTCCTGATTCTGCCTCCTCAACCCTCCTCTCCTCCCTTTCTGCATCTTTTGACTCTCTATGTCCCCTATCTTCCCGGCCGGCTCGGTCCTCCCCTCCTGCTCCGTGGCTTGACGACTCATTGCGAGCTCACAGAAGATGGCTCCGGGCAGCCGAGCGGAAATGGAGGAAAACTAGACTCCCTGCGAACCTGTCATCTTTTCACTCCCTCCTCTCTACATTCTCTTCCTCTGTTTCCGCTGCTAAAGCCACTTTCTACCACTCTAAATTTCAAGCCTCTGCCTCTAACCCTAGGAAGCTCTTTGCCACCTTCTCCTCCCTGCTGAATCCTCATCCTCCTCCCCATCCCTCCTCCCTCTCTGTGGATGACTTTGTCAACCATTTTGAAAAGAAGGTTGACGACATCCGATCCTCATTTATTAAGTCAAATGACACTGCTGGTCCTGCTCACACTGCCCTACCCTATGCTTTGACTTCTTTCTCCCCTCTCTCCCCAGATGAAATCTTGCGACTTGTGACGGCCGGCCGCCAAACAACCTGCCCGCTTCACCCTATCCCCTCCTCTCTTTTCCAGACCATTTCCGGAGACCTTCTCCCTTACCTCACCTCGCTCATCAACTCATCCTTGACCGCTGGCCATGTCCCTTCCGTCTTCAAGAGAGCGAGAGTTGCACTCCTCCTCAAAAAACCTACACTCGATCCCTCCGATGTCAACAACTACAGACCAGTATCCCTTCTTTCTTTTCTCTCCAAAACTCTTGAGCGTGCCGTCTCTAGCCAACTCTCCTGCTATCTCTCGCAGAATGACCTTCTTGATCCAAACCAGTCAGGTTTCAAGACTGGTCATTCAACTGAGACTGCTCTTCTCTGTGTCACGGAGGCTCTCCGCACTACTAAAGCTAACTCTCTCTCCTCTGCTCTTATCCTTCTAGACCTATCCGCTGCCTTTGATACTGTGAGCCATCAGATCCTCCTCTCCACCCTCTCTGAGTTGGGCATCTCTGGCGCTGCTCACTCTTGGATTGCGTCCTACCTGACAGGTCACTCCTACCAGGTGGCGTGGCGAGAATCTGTCTCCGCACCATGTGCTCTCACCACTGGTGTCCCCCAGGGCTCTGTTCTAGGCCCTCTCCTATTCTCTCTATACACCAAGTCACTTGGCTCTGTCATATCCTCACATGGTCTCTCCTATCATTGCTACGCAGATGACACACAATTAATTTTCTCCTTTCCCCCTTCTGATAACCAGGTGGCGAATCGCATCTCTGCATGTCTGGCAGACATATCAGTGTGGATGTCGGATCACCACCTCAAGCTGAACCTCGGCAAGACGGAGCTGCTCTTCCTCCCGGGGAAGGACTGCCCGCTCCATGATCTCGCCATCACGGTTGACAACTCCATTGTGTCCTCCTCCCAGGGTGCAAAGAACCTTGGCGTGACCCTGGACAACACCCTGTCGTTCTCTGCTAACATCAAAGCGGTGACCCGATCCTGCAGGTTCATGCTCTACAACATTCGCAGAGTACGACCCTACCTTACACAGAAAGCGGCACAGGTCCTAATCCAGGCACTCCCGTCTGGATTACTGCAACTCGCTGTTGGCTGGGCTCCCTGCCTGTGTCATTAAACCCCTACAACTTAACCAGAACGCTGCAGCCCGTCTGGTGTTCAACCTTCAAGTTCTCTCACGTCACCCTGCTCCTCCGCACACTCCACTGGCTTCCAGTTGAGGCTCGCATCTACTACAAGACCATGGTGCTTGCCTACGGAGCTGTGAGGGGAACGGCACCTCCTTACCTGATCAGACCCTACACCCAAACGAGGGCACTACGTTCATCCACCTCTGGCCTGCTAGCCCCCCTACCTCTACGGAAGCACAGTTCCCGCTCAGCCCAGTCAAAGCTATTTGCTGCTCTGGCACCCCATTGGTGGAACAAGCTCCCCAACGACGCCAGGACAGCGGAGTCACTGACCACCTTCCGGAGACACTTGAAACCCTACCTCTTTAAGGAATACCTGGAATAGTATAAAAGTAATCATTTTACGCCCCCCTACCCCATCCCCCCATAAAAAAAATAAAAAAAGTGGTTGTCCCACTGGCTATCATAAATTGAATGCACCAATTTGTAAGTCGCTCTGGATAAGAGCGTCTGCTAAATTATGTAAATGTAAAATGTACAACTTGATTGGAGTCCACCTGTGGTAAATTCAATTGATTGCACATGCTTTGGAAAGGCACACACCTGTCTATATAAGGTCCCACAGTTGACAGAAATTTGGAACCACCAAGACTCTACCTAGAGCTGGCCGCCTGGCCAAACTGAGCAGTCGGGGGAGAAGGGCCTTGGTCAGGGAGGTGACCAAGAACCCGATGGTCACTCTGACAGAGTTCCTCTGTGGAGATGGGAGAACCTTCCAGAAGGAAGAAACAAGATTCTCTGGCCTGATAAAACCAAGATTGAACTCTTTGGCCTGAATGCCAAGCGTCACGTCTCGAGGAAACCTGACACCATCCCTACGGTGAAGCATGGTGGTGGCAGCATCATGCTGTGGGTATGTTTTTCAGCGGCAAGGACTGGGACACTAGTCAGGATCGAGGCAATGATGAACGGAGCAAGGTACAGAGAGATCCTTGATGAAAACCTGCTCCAGAGTGCTCAGGACCTCAGACTGGGGCGCAGGTTCACCTTCCAACAGGACAACAACCCTAAACACACAGCCAAGACAACACAGGAGTGGTTTCGGGACAAGTCTCTGAATGTCCTTGAGTGGCCCAGCCAGAGCCCGGACTCTAACCGCAGCAACGCTCCCCATCCAACCTGACAGAGCTTGAGAGGATCTGCAGAGAAGAATGGGAGAAACTCTCGAAATACAGGTGTGCCAAGCTTGTAGCGTCATACCCAAGAAAACTCGAAGCTGTAATGGCTGCCAAAGGTGATTCAACAAAGTACTGAGTAAAGGGTCTGAATATTTTGCTAAAATGTATAAACCTCTTTTTGCTTTGTCATTATGGGGTATTGTGTGAAAATTGATGAGGGGGGGGACAATTTAATCTATTTTAGAATAAGGCTGTAACGTAATTTTTTTTCGAAAAAGTCAAGGGGTCTGAATACTTTCCGAAAGCACTGTATGTGTAGAAACATGATCAGTGCTTGACTTGGGCTGAAATAGGTGCCGGTACTCATTTTAGGTGCCGGTATTGTTTACATTCAGGTGCAGGAGTTCCACAATACTTTTTAGCTAATATTATATAAGCGGAACAGGAGCTCAAGCAGAAAAAAGTTTGAATGCCGGTACTCATCTCCGGAGAGCTCTTGTCCAAGTCAAGCACTGAACATGATGCTGATCTAAGGCCAGAGGAGAACTGGATCCGGAGGAGCAAAGTGCATATATGAGTAATCTATATTGTAAAATATATCCATGGGACACTGCAGGCAGGTCGCCATTGAATCAACCAATAGGACCACACGGGGCGAAAAGCCCCCACGAACCTCGGTGAGAGCCTCAGCCTCATGTACCATGTGACACATGTATGACCTCACAATCAATCAAGTTAAACAATTAAGCTCAAGACAAATTAACAAGTAACCAAGAAGGTCAGAGTTGAAAGAAGCAGGAACAGTGCAGAAAACCATGCAACACTGATCCCTCTGGCGTACATTTGTTGATGATCTACGCTCCCACGTCAAGTCACTTATTAAGGCTGAGTTTAAAATATATTTGCAAATAGTTTTTTTTTCTCTCAAATTGCACACAGAAGGCCAAGTAACTTTTGTCCCTATTTCAGCCAATAGGATCTGACACAGGTCATTCAGGTGTTTCCTGTCATTCTTCAATGACCTTTGGTCACCTCTCATATTCTCCTCCATGTGTCAATAGTTTTGGAGTTTCTAAACCACTGTGTTTGCTTTATACCACTGTTTACTTTGCCACATAAGTCAATGGCATATAAGTCAATACATTGCATTCAATGCAGAAAGTGACTGTATGCGTCAATACCTTGTATATTGACAAATAAATATAAGTCAATACATTGCATTCAAGGCAAAAAAGTTGGTGATAAAGCTGCAATGGGTAAATTGGTGAACGACCCCCTCTCTCACTTCTATATCTTTCTCCCTCCCCTCTCTCGCTCTCTCTCTCTCTGTCTCTCTCTGTCTCTCTCTCTCTCTCCTCCCCCCTCCATGCTCTCTCCCTCCATCTTCCTCCTTCCCCCTCATCTCATATCTCTCTCTCCCTCCCCCTCCTCTCTCCCATCTCCACCTCTCGCTCTCCTCTCTCCCGCCTCCACAGACAGGATATTGACGCATAGATATATGTCAAGCGTGTTGGCGCATAAGTCACTACATTATGCGCCAAAAAGAAGGCAAAAAAGTTGGTGATAAAGCTGTAATGGGTGAATTGGTGAAAGACTCAGACAGGGAGACAGACAGGCAGGCAGACATATCCACTCACAGACAGACAGACAGACAGACATAAACTCACAAACCCTCTCTCTCCAGACAGACTTCTCTCTCTCTCTCTCTCTACCCCCTCTCTCCTCCCTCTGTCTCTCTTTACCCCCTCCTTCTCTTCTCTCTCCCTCCCCCTTCTTTCACCCCCTCCACCCTCTCCCCCTTCTCTCCCTCCTTCATCCTCTCCCTCTCTCTCTCCCCTCTCTTCCCCTCCCTCACTCGCCCCCTTCTCTCCCTCCTTCATCCTCTCCCTCTCTCTCTCCCCTCTCTTCCCCTCCACCCTCTCCCCCTTCTCTCCCTCCTTCATCCTCTCCCTCTCTCTCTCCCCTCTCTTCCCCTCCCTCACTCGCCCCCTTCTCTCCCTCCTTCATCCTCTCCCTCTCTCTCTCCCCTCTCTTCCCCTCCACCCTCTCCCCCTTCTCTCCCTCCTTCATCCTCTCCCTCTCTCTCTCTCTCCCCTCTCTTCCCCTCCCTCACTCGCCCCCTTCTCGTAGGGGTATTGTTGTTTTGTGCTGGAAGAATCTCGCTCCGGGCAGAGAAAGAAAGTATGTTATTTTCTGCCTGTGTGTATCTGTCTGTTGTTTTGTTTGTTTTAACTGAGACAACCTGTCTACTTGTATGTATTATCACCAATATCAGTTGAAAAAGATATAACAAGGAAAAAACTGCCTTAATCACATGTCATATGTAAAACATCTCAAATTCTTCTGTAAGGTTTTTACAAAGGACAAGAAACATCATGTATGTAGCTGTGTCTTTGAGCAATTTGGCATGAATCCTGAAAGGCATGACATGTCTTGCGCGTTTCCTTTATCCTCACTGTCGGACATTGTGGCCCAGTGAATTGCAGCATGATAAAAAAGCACTCTTGTTTAACAGGCACAGTCCGCTATGTGCCTTGCATGGCCTTGAGTCTCCAAAGCCTCTTTCACTGCTCTGCAAATACTTTTCAATTTCTCCTCATCTGTGGACATTCACTGGCAGAGCAGGAAGAGAACACACATACCATCTCTCTCTCTCTGACCTTTCAGAGTTTGACATCGTCTCCTGGATACTAGGCAACAATGGAGGAGATACTGTAGCTAGAGAGAGCGGGAAAAAAAACCCTGCACTTCCATTCAGGTGTCTGCAGCTGATACACAGGCTCAAGGATAAACAGAAAACATGTAGGTGAAAAAGGCATCAAACCACACAGACGATAAGAACTAGAAAGAAAGGAATGAGGAAAAGCATCAGGTCACCACTAGTATTAAACTGTGCAGCTGACATGCACTTTGGTGTCTAAAACAGCTGCTATCGAGATGCCTAAACTTGTTTTGGTGTCCATTTTCTTCAGAACATTTTCTTCTGAGGAAAGTACAAAATGGATCTTGAAATAAAATGTTCCTTCATTCCGGAGGCAGGTTGGTTATTCAACATCCCAAAATGTATTATTACCGCTGACGTAAATGTGATCTGGCATTGAAAGAATGTAGAGGATTCATTATATATTAGGCTATTGTACCAGCCGTAGACAGTTACATTATGCAGCCTCTGTTACAGTATGTTTGATGTGAACAATGGGAATGGTACACCACATTTAAAGTACGTGTCAGAGTGCAGGGCACACATGCATGAAGCATAGAGTACGTATAATATCCACATCCAATAAACCACCTTCTTACTGTTGCATCCTCTCCCTGTCTCTCTCCTACCAGACAGACTTGTAGACATGCTGACTCTGGAAAACAAAAACTCTGAGACCTCCAGCAGTGTCGATTCAGTAGCGATAGAAACGTTCAAAACCACACAAAAGCCCAGAGCCTCATACATACAATACACACAACCAACTCAAAGCAGCTCCAAGCCAAGGTGAACCTTAACAACAGAGTTTAAATTCTCTAGAATCCTCTCTCTTTTTTTCCTGGGGCCGTTATGTGCCAGTGTGGTGCAGTGCAGTACATCCATGTTCTGAGACATTGTTGAGCTGTACAGTACACCCAAAAGAAACATCTCCAGTTTGGATAAAAAGACAGTCATGACAATCATTGAAAATAATTGATAATGATGGAAAATCCAACTTTGTGTTTTCTTATGCTACGTGTACCCTTATAAAAAAATATTTCACTTTTGAAAATGCAGTAAAAGTGCAGTAACTCCAGTCGACTGTGGTATTTTGGACACAGTAATTGCAGAATAACTGCAGTTAAACTGCAAAATTACTGCAGTAAAAAAAACGGTGTTCTTTTGGACGCAGTATTTGCAGCATGCTGCAGTTATACTGCACTCTAACTGGAGTTATACTGCAATCTTTCTTCGTAAGGGTACGTTTAAGATTAGCCATTTGGTTTATCTCTAGATGTTTGTGGGTATTACACCACTATGGTGATGATCGCTGTTTATTATCTATGCATAGTCACTAACCTGTACCCCCGCACATTGACAACAATTTCATTGTTGGTTAAGGGCTTGTAAGTAAGCATTTCACCGTAAGGTATTCGGCGCATGTGACAAATAAATTTTTATTTTATTTGATCCTCTATCATGCTGTGAAGTGTGTAATCCATGTAGAACTACTGAAAAATTATGGAATGTCATAACATTTGTTTAACAAGGAACAGTTACAGGAGAGGGATTCTGCAGCATTGTCCTGACTGTCTGGTTACCCCAGCATGATCCTCAGTGTGTGTCTAGTGGACTAGTGTTTGATATGGAGAAGACCAGGGGATGTGGTCATGGTGGGTCTTGAGAGAAAACCCAGTCCTCCAGGTGTCCTGAGGAAATTCAATGACTCCGGAAGAGATTAAGTCCTTGGACAGGGAGAGATACATAGAAAGACAGGAAGAGGAGACAACTAGTAGCCTACACCAAGGTCTAAGGCAAGAGGTCCAGACTTGGGCTAATGATGCCACAATATACAAATATATGCTGTGGATTATATTTTTGCTAGACACAAGGAGAGTGATGCTGGTGTGCAGTACACATTGCCCAAAACGCATCTACCAAACGCACTATCATTTGAATCCATAATTTCAGTAAAATCTCCTCTACCACAGCTTCACGGCCTGTCTGTTTGCCAAAGGTTTTACCACTGCACTGCTAGAGCCCGATGGAGTCGCTTCAAACTAACTTATTGATATTTCATCCCCATACAGATCTGCACAGCAAACAGCCTCACTGAAACTTCACACACTTAAAATTAACTGAAATTGCACTTAAGACACCATCATCTTCTCTACTGTTTTTCTAATTTGTTCCAGAAAGTGTGTGTGTTGAGTCTGGCCATAACTACTGAACAGGGTCAGTCATTACACGCTATCAAATTTACAATGCTGCAATTTTATATTGCTTGAAAAAGGCAAAGCAATGAAATACTATGCATTTACTAGGCTTGATAACTACATAATGAGACATACTGAGGATGACATGCTTGTGAATCTTATTCACATCATGAACCAGTCATTTTCTCTCTCAGAATCAAAATCACCTTTATTCGCCAAATACATTTGCATGTTGTGATAAGGTGGTGTTGAAGGAGTCAGGCGCAGGAGCGTAAATCACAGAAACAGGCTTTAATCCGAAAAATACAGCTTTACGCAGAAATGCGTCAAACACACTCCAGGGCACAAAACAGGTGCACTGGAAAATACAAGGCACACAGGAAAAATACTCCCGTCGATACCAAAAACAAGAGCTCCACCGAGCTACTAACCTCCACAACAAACAATCATCCACACAGACAAGGAAGCAGAGGGAACACTTATACAATGACTAATTGGGGATAAGAACCAGGTGTGTGTGATTAATTAGACAAGACAAGTGGAGTGATGATAAATGGATCGGCAGCAGCTAGTAAGCCGGTGACGACGAACGCCGAAACCTGCCCGAACAAGGTGGGGAGGCAGCCTCGGCGGAAGTCCTGACAGTACCCCCCCCCCCCCTTGACATGCGGCTCCAGCAGCAGCGTGCCGACCCCGGCCTCGGGGACGGCCAGGAGGACGAGGAGCAGGGCGAGCCGGATGGCGACGGTGGAAATCCCGTAACATGGAGGGAATCGAGGATATCCCTCACCGGGACCCAGCACCGTTCCTCCGGACCGTACCCCTCCCACTCCACGAGGTATTGAAAGCCCCCCACCCGACGCCTCGAATCCAGGATGGACGGACTGAGTACGCCGGGGCCCCCTCGATGTCCAGAGGAGGTGGAGGGACCTCCTGCACCTCAGACTCCTGGAGCGGACCAGCTACCACCGGCCTGAGGAGAGACACATGAAACGAGGTGTTAATACGGTAATCAGGGGGAAGTAATAACCTATATGTGACCTCGTTGACTCTCCTCAGGACTTTGAATGACCCCACAAACCGCGGGCTTAGCTTCCGGCAGGGCAGGCGGAGGGGCAGATTCCGGGTCGAGAGCCAGACCCGATCCCCCGGTACAAAGACGGGGGCCTCACTGCGGTGGCGGTCAGCGTTGGCCTTCTGACGACACACAGCGCGTTGGAGGTGAAGGTGGGCAGCATCCCACGTCTCCTCCGCACGCCGAAACCAGTCATCCACCGCAGGAGCCTCGGTCTAGCTCTGGTGCCACGGTGCCAGAACCGGTTGGTAACCTAGAACACACTGGAAAGGCATTAGGTTAGTGGAGGAGTGGCGGAGAGAGTTCTGGGCATATTCTGCCCATGGCAAGAACACCGACCACTCCCCCGGCCGGTCCTGGCAGTAGGACCGCAGGAACCTACTCACGTCCTGATTTACCCGTTCCACCTGCCCATTACTCTCGGGATGGAACCCAGAGGTCAGGCTGACCGAGACCCCCAGACGTTCCATGAACGCCTTCCAGACCTTGGACGTGAACTGGGGACCTCGGTCAGACACTATATCCTCTGGTACCCCGTAGTGCCGGAAGACGTGAGTAAACAGGGCCTCCGCAGTCTGCAGGGCTGTGGGGAGACCGGGCAGAGGAAGGAGGCGGCAGGACTTTGTGAAGCGGTCCACAACGACCAGGATGGTGGTGTTACCTTGGGAGAGGGGAAGATCAGTCAGAAAATCAATGCTAAGGTGAGACCATGTTCGTTGTGGAACTGGTAATGGTTGTAGCTTACCCGCTGGGAGGTGCCTATGTGCCTTACTCTGGGCACACACCGAGCAGGAGGAGACGTACACCCTCATGTCCTTAGCCAAGGTAGGCCACCAGTACTTTCCGCTCAGGCAGTGCACTGTCTGACCGATGGAGGGGTGACATGTGTGCCCAGAAGATCAGACAATCACGGATAAGAGCAGGCAGTACTGCAGTCCAGCTGGACACTGCGGTGGAGATGGATCTGTGCGTAATGCCTGCTCTATATCCGCGTCCATCGCCCATACTACCGGCGCCACAATGCGGGAGGCCGGGAGTACGGGGGTGATGTCTCTGGGCCTCTCCTCTGTGTCATATAGACGGGACAGTGAGTCTGCCTTCACGTTCATCGTACCCGGAATGTATGACAATGTAAAATCAAACCGGGTGAAGAATAGGGCCCACCTGGCCTGGCGAGGTTTCAGCCTCCTCGCTGCCCGGATTTTATCCAGGTTACGGTGGTCCGTCAAGACGAGGAAAGGGTGTTTCGCCCCTTCGAGCCAATGCCTCCACACGGTCAAGGCTCGGACAACAGCCAACAACTCCCGATCACCAACGTCGTAGTTCTGCTCCGCCAGGCTGAGCTTCTTCGAGAAGAAGGCACAGGGGCAGAGCTTGGGTGGCGTGCCCGAGCGTTGGGATAGGACAGCGCCCATCCCTACCTCGGACGCATACCACAGGGAAAGCAGCTGCTCAAAATGATTCTCCTGGGTGATCATGGTGACTGGTATAGTGACTTCCGTAACAAATCCGGACCCTAATTGTTCGACTATCGAGTGCTCTGAGGGGACGTGGAATGGAGAGGGGAACCAATGAAATGCCTTGACGGCGTGCGAATGCCCTATCCATAAAGTTCCCAGCTGCGCCTGAATCGACTAGCGCCTTACACTGGGGAACTACCATGTGATTGGGAAAGTGGATAGGTAGGGTACAGTGCGCAACAGAGGGCTCTGAACAAGTGTGGGTGTTCGATACCTGGGGTGATGCGTGAGTGCCCTGCCTGCCGCCTCCAGGCCCAAAAGAACGTTGGCTACGTTGACCACACGACGTGTGGTGGATTGTCCCTTTGTGCCACCAGAGTGGCACTGTCGCTGTCCTCCTCCGCTCTCTCGACCGGCGGCTCCACCCAGCTCCATCGGCTCGAGGTCCGAGTCTTCCAGGGTGGAAACGGGCAGACCCCTACCAGGACGTCCCCTGGCTGCCAGCAGGTTGTCCAACCGAATGGCCATGTCCACCAGTTTATCGAAAGACAACATGGTGTCCCGGCAGGCTAGCTCCCGTCAGACGTCCTCCCGCAGATGGCACTGGAAATGGTCGATCAGGGCCCGCTCGTTCCACCCGGACCCCGCTACCAGCGTCCGGAATTCCAATGCGAAGTCCTGCGCGGTCCTCATGCCCTGCCTCAGGTGGACCAGTCGCTCACCCGCCTCTCTACCCTCGGGCGGGTGATCAAAGACCGCCCGAAAGAGGCGAGCGAACTCCCTGTAGTCCTCCAACGCGGCTCCTCCTTCATTCCACATCGCGTTGGCCCACTCCAGGGCTTTCCCACAGAGGCAGGAAACGAGGACGGACACCTTCTCCCGCTCCGAGGGTTCCAGCCTGATGCTGGCGAAGTATAGCTCCAATTGGAGGGGGAATCCCTGGCACAGCGCCGTCGTCCCATCAAACGCCCGGGGTCGGGATATCTGGATCCCTCCGGGTGCTGGGGTGTAGGTGGCTGGATCCGTTTGGGCGGATCCGGTTGGCCAGCTGGTCTTGACAGATCGGGTCCTCTCCTCTCCAGGCGTTGGACAACCTGAAGAACCCGATCCATCGCTTCCCCCAAGCTGGCCAGCATTGTGGAATGCTCCTGGACCCGTGCCACGTCTCCAGGCATGCTCTCTTCTCCCGCTGACTCCATATTCGGGTGGGTGATTCTGTGATAAGGTGGTGTTGAAGGAGTCAGGCGCAGGAGGGTAAATCACAGAAACAGGCTTTAATCCGAAAAATACAGGTTTACGCAGAAATGCGTCAAACACACTCCAGGGGAAAATACAAGGCACACGGGAAAAATACTCCTGTCGATACCAAATACAAGAGCGCCACCGAGCTACTAACCTTCACAACAAACAATCACCCACACAGACAATGAAGCAGAGGGAACAATTATACAATGACAAATTGGGGATAAGAACCAGGTGTGTGTGATGAATTAGACAAGACAAGTGGAATGATGATAAATGGATCGGCAGCAGCTAGTAAGCCGGTGACGAACGCCGAAACCTGGAGGGGAGGAGGCAGCCTCGGCGGAAGTCGTGACACATGTAAACAGACAGACAATGAATAGAGTATACTCTCAAAGATAGATAGACATGCAAGCTTCTTTTTTAAATATTTGTCTTAAAGATGAACTGAAATAATGATCATCTTTGTCTTAAAGGAACAATTC
The DNA here is from genome assembly GCF_020615455.1 of Coregonus clupeaformis. Taxonomy (NCBI): domain Eukaryota; kingdom Metazoa; phylum Chordata; class Actinopteri; order Salmoniformes; family Salmonidae; genus Coregonus; species Coregonus clupeaformis. The sequence continues at coordinate 10,608,710 of NC_059201.1, read as the reverse complement.
AATCAAAAACGATTTTTGGGTAGTTTCTTAATTAGTCCACTGTTGATTCAGTCCCAAAATATGTTGCATGTCTGCATGTCTGTTTGATTATCAAGAAGCAAAGTGTCACTTCACCCATCATATGATGCATTTTGCATCATCATGATGATGTGGCAAGTGACACTTTGCTTCTTGAAGGTCCAATATGCTTAATTTTCTTTGCATAAATAAATTATTTGCTTTTGATTAATCTTTGATCTTTGATTCATTTTCTAGCTCCTCTTTAAGCCATTAAGTGATGGTGAAAAAGAGGGACTCAGCAGAAGTGTATTACAGAGGACCACGTGAGTCCTGAGGCCCTCTGGGCCTGCAGACTGCAGGAAGCCCATTGATCCTAACAGAAGGGAGAGCATTAGGATAATTTACCATTACATAGCATTCAATTCCCTCGTTGCCCTTTTCTTGTCAGCTTTTCTAAGCTTTTTAAAACCTTCATATAGACCCTTTTAGATGGCCCTTTTAGATTACCTCTTTATAGCAAAACCCCATTAATTCAGGTAACATGCTGTTAAATCAATAGATTTAAGCAATGCTACATTCTTAGCTCGCACTTCTGGATCATGTCCGAACTTGGCTTGTCATTGTGAATCCCCCTTGACAATATCTGTAGGGAAGGAATAAAGGAAATATCTCTTCTTTAAAATAAAATAAAAATTCTTTAACACAGTCAGTTATTGATGTTGAGTATTAAAGATGTTGCAGGTGAATGGAGACAGTCAGAACACAAAGCCCCTGACAGTGTTCCTCTCTTCTCCTTCACCTGCAGAGAGTGGACGTGCGGAGAAGGCTCTGAGGAAGACTCACTTCAAGCCCAGCTCAGTCCACCATCCACCATACTAGCTCCCTTTCTCCCTGCCTGCCATCCAACCTTTGAAGATCCCCTCACCTGCAGACTAACCTGCTACAGTCAGCTACTCCCAAAGAACAACAACACTGAAGAAAAAGAATTGCAGGAGTGATGGAAAGTTACTCTGCATCACCATTCCCTGAGTGCAAATGCCTTTCCTTGGCTGCTTCACAGGACAGTTTGGGAGAGGTGGGAAAATGATTGTTATCGATCAATAATGACAAACCTCCTGGCATTGACAACTTTGATGGAAAGCTACTGAGGATGGTATCTGACTCTATAGCCACTCCTATATGTCATATTTTTAATCTGAGTCTAGAGAAAGTCTTCAGGCCTGGAGGGAAGCCAAAGTCATTCCGCTACCCAAGAGTGGTAAAGCGGCCTTTACTGATTCTAACAGCAGACCTATCAGCTTGCTGCCAGCTCTTAGCAAACTGTTGGGAAAAATTGTTTTACTAAATACAAGAAGAAGAAGAAGAATTAATGGCACCGGAGAAGATGGCTGCCGTTTTACAGCCCTCTAACCAAATGTACTATTATGTGTGTTTTTCCACGTTATTTGTAATTTATTTTGTACATACTGTTTCTGCCATTGTCTCTTATAACCAAAAAGAGCTTCTGGATATCAGGACAGCGATTTCTCACCTCGTATTGGACAAATATTTTTTCTTCAACGAGGCGGCCGCGAAGGATATCCTACAGACACCCGACAAGGCCCAAACCCCCGTCATTTGCATGAGGAAGAGACGGAGATATAGTGGACGTAGGTCGGGGTGCCTTGTAAGGATCCGACGGTAAGCGAGTAAACTGCCTCTCCCATCAATCCTATTAGCCAATCTTCAATCATTTGAGAATAAATGGGATGACCTAAGATTACGGTTATCCTACCAACGGGACATTAAAAACTGTAATATCTTATGTTTCATCGAGTCGTGGCTGAACGACGGCATGGACAACATACAGCTAGCGGGCTATACGCTACATAGGCAGGATAGAACGGCTGACTCCGGTAAGACAAGGGGTGGCGGTCTGTGTATATTTGTAAACAACAGCTGGTGCACAAAATCAAATACTAAGGAAGTCTCGAGGTTTTGCTCGCCTGAGGTAGAGTATCTTAGGATAAGCTGTAGACCACACTATTTACCAAGAGAGTTTTCATCTATATTTTTCATAGCTGTCTATTTACCACCACAAACCAATGCTGGCATTAAGATTGCACTGAATGAGCTGTATATGGCCATAAGTCAACAGGAAAACGCTCATCCAGAGGCAGCGCTCCTAGTGGCCGGGGACTTTAATGCAGGGAAACTTAAATCCGTTCTACCTAATTTCTACCAGCATGTTAAATGTGCAACCAGAGGAAAAAAAACTCTAGATCACCTTTACTCCACACACAGAGACGCATACAAAGCTCTCCCTCGCCCTCCATTTGGCAAATCTGACCATAACTCTATCCTCCTGATTCCTGCTTATAAGCAAAAACTAAAGCAGGTGTGACACTCTGGCTCTATGGACTTTGATTTTTGAGCCAGGGTTGTTCATTTCACTTGGGTGTATTTCTATGTTGGTTAGTCTAGGTTGTTTTTTCTATGTTTGGTTGATGACTCCCAATCGGAGGTAACGAGTGTCAGCTGTCGGCTCGTTATCTCTGATTGGGAGCCATATTTATACTGTGTGTTTTCACCTTGGGGTTGTGGGTTTTTGTTCCATGTTTCTGTCAGTGTTACAGAGGACTTCACTATCGTCATTTGTTGGTTTTTCGTGGTTGCTTTATTAAATAAAGTCATTATGTTCACTCCATGCGCTGCGTATTGGTCCGCTTCTTCAGACGATCGTGACAGAAAAACCCACCACAAGAGGACCAAGCAGCGTAACAAACGGCAACAGGACCTACCTACACAGGATTTATGGACGCCTCCAAAGGATTCGTGGACATGGGAGGAGATACGGGCTGGAAAGGGTCCGTGGGCACAACCGGAGGAATATCACCGCCCTCGTGAAGAGCTGGAGGCAGCTAAAGCAGAGAGGAGGTGGTATGAGGCGGAAGCACGGAGGCAAGGCTGGAAGCCCGGGAGTACTACCCAAACATTTCTTGGGGAGGAAGCGCCGGGTAAGGAGAAAACGCTGGTGGATGTCCTCCTCGGTTGGGGACAGATAACGCAGGAGGAGGCCGTCCGGTACCGGAGGGCGATGAAGGGGGAGAACCTGGCAGGAGAGGAGCAACGACAGCAGCAGGGCCATCGTCGGAAGGACGGGAGGCAACCCCAAAACATTTTTTGGGGGGGGCACATGGCTTGGGCGCCTGAACTGCCCGTCTGCCGAAGCGCTGCATAAGCCGCCCGTCTGTACTGAGCCTGCAAAGCCGCCCGTCGGCCATGAGCCTTCAGAGCCGTCCGCCAGACCGGAGCCGCTAGAGCCTTCCGCCAGACAGGAGCCGCTAGAGCCTTCCGCCAGACAGAATCATACACCAGCGATGGAATCAGCAGGAGCCGACGCAGCCCGTACAAGACTGGAAGCCCAGGTTCGGGTCCAGCAAGAGCAGCTCCTGCAGATGGGAACCGCCCTGCGGGAGGTGATGACCACTCTCCGAGGCTGGGGTCCGCCTCCACCGCCAGCCGCCCAGCCAGCACCGTCAGCCAGCCATGAGCAGCCAGATCCGTCAGCCAGCCATGAGCAGCCAGATCCGTCAGCCAGCCATGAGCAGCCAGATCCGTCAGCCAGCCATGAGCAGCCAGATCCGTCAGCCAGCCATGAGCAGCCAGATCCGTCAGCCAGCCATGAGCAGCCAGATCCGTCAGCCAGCCATGAGCAGCCAGATCCGTCAGCCAGCCATGAGCAGCCAGATCCGTCAGCCAGCCATGAGCAGCCAGATCCGTCAGCCAGCCATGAGCAGCCAGACCCGTCAGCCAGCCAAGAGCCGTCCAGCCAGGATCCGCCAGAGCCGTTCAGCCAGGATCCGCCAGAGCCGTCCAGCCAGGATCCGCCAGAGCCGTCCAGCCAGGATCCGCCAGAGCCGTCCAGCCAGGATCCGCCAGAGCCGTCCAGCCAGGATCCGCCAGAGCTGTTCAGCCAGGATCCGCCAGAGCCGTCCAGCCAGGATCCGCCAGAGCCGTCCAGCCAGGATCCGCCAGAGCCGTCCAGCCAGGATCCGCCAGAGCCGTTCAGCCAGGATCCGCCAGAGCCGTCCAGCCCGGATCCGCCAGAGCCGTCCAGCCCGGATCCGCCAGCCAGCCAGGATCCGCCAGAGCCAGCCAGCCAGGATCCGCCATTCAGTCGGAGCTGCCCCTTAGTCCGGTACTGCCCCTTAGCCCGGTGCTGCTCCTTAGCCCGGTGCTGCCCCTTAGCCCGGTGCTGCCCCTTAGTCCGGTGCTGCCCCTTAGGCCGGTGCTGCCCCTTAGCCCGGTGCTGCCCCTTAGCCCGGTGCTGCCCCTTAGCCCGGTGCTGCCCCTTAGCCCGGTGCTGCCCCTTAGTCCGGTGCTGCCCCTGAGTCCGGTGATGCCTCTTAGTCCAGTGCTGCCCCTTAATCCTGTGGGGTTTAGTTGGGGGGTGGTCATGTGGAGGAGGTTACACAAGCGGGTAGTGACTATGGTGGGGTGGGGACCACGACCAGTGCCTGAGCCGCCACCATAGACAGACGCCCACCCAGACCCTCCCCTAGACTGTATGCTGGTGCGCCCGGAGTTCGCACCTTTAGGGGGGGGTACTGTGACACTCTGGCTCTATGGACTTTGATTTTTGAGCCAGGGTTGTTCATTTCACTTGGGTGTATTTCTATGTTGGTTAGTCTAGGTTGTTTTTTCTATGTTTGGTTGATGACTCCCAATCGGAGGTAACGAGTGTCAGCTGTCGGCTCGTTATCTCTGATTGGGAGCCATATTTATACTGTGTGTTTTCACCTTGGGGTTGTGGGTTTTTGTTCCATGTTTCTGTCAGTGTTACAGAGGACTTCACTATCGTCATTTGTTGGTTTTTCGTGGTTGCTTTATTAAATAAAGTCATTATGTTCACTCCATGCGCTGCGTATTGGTCCGCTTCTTCAGACGATCGTGACAGCAGGAAGCACCAGTGACTCGGTTAATAAAAAAGTGGTCAGATGACGCAGATCCTAAGCTACAGGACTGTTTTGCTAGCACAGACTGGAACATGTTCCGGGATTCTTCAGATAGCATTGAGGAGTACACCACATCAGTCACTGGCTTCATCAATAAGTGCATTGATGATGTCGTCCCCACAGTGACCGTACGTACATACCCCAACCAGAAGCCATGGATTACAGGAAATATCCGCACTGAGCTAAAGGGTAGAGCTGCCGCTTTCAAGGAGCGGGACTCTAACCTGGACGCTTATAAGAAATCCCGCTATGCCTTCCGACGAACCATCAAACAGGCAAAGAGTCAATACAGGACTAAGATTGAATCATACTACACCGGCTCTGGCGCTCGTCAGATGTGGCAGGGCTTGAAAACTATTACAGACTACAAAGGGAAGCACAGCCGCGAGCTGCCCAGTGACACAAGACTTCCAGACGAGCTAAACCACTTCTATGCTCGCTTCGAGGCAAGCAACACTGAAGCATGCATGAGAGCACCAGCTGTTCCGGATGACTATGTGATCACGCTCTCCGTAGCCGATGTGAGTAAGACTTTTAAGCAGGTCAACATTCACAAGGCCGCAGGGCCAGACGGATTACCAGGACGTGTACTCCGAGCATGTGCTGACCAACTGGCAAGTGTCTTCACTGACATTTTCAACATGTCCCTGACTGAGTCTGTAATACCAACATGTTTCAAGCAGACCACCATAGTCCCCGTGCCCAAGGACACTAAGATAACCTGCCTAAATGACTACCGACCCGTAGCACTGACGACTGTAGCCATGAAGTGCTTTGAAAGGCTGGTCATGGCTCACATCAACACCATTATCCCAGAAACCCTAGACCCACTCCAATTTGCATACCGCCCCAACAGATCCACAGATGATGCAATCTCTATTGCGCTCCACACTGCCCTTTCCCACCTGGACAAGAGGAACACCTACGTGAGAATGCTATTCATTGACTACATAGTGCCCTCAAAGCTCATCACTAAGCTAAGGATCCTGGGACTAAACACCTCCCTCTGCAACTGGATCCTGGACTTCCTGACGGGCCGCCCCCAGGTGGTAAGGGTAGGTAACAACACATCTGCCACACTGATCCTCAACACAGGGGCCCCTCAGGGATGCGTGCTCAGTCCCCTCCTGTACTCCCTGTTCAGCCATGACTGCATGGCCAGGCACGACTCCAACACCATCATTAAGTTTGCCGACGACACAACAGTGGTAGGCCTGATCACCAACAACGATGAGACAGCCTATAGGGAGGAGGTCAGAGACCTGGCTGTGTGGTGCCAGGATAACAACCTCTCCCTCAACGTGACCAAGACAAAGGAGATGATTGTGGACTACAGGAAAAAAAAGAGGACTGAGCATGCCCCCATTCTCATCGACTGGGCTGTAGTGGAACAGGTTGAGAGCTTCAAGTTCATTGGTGTCCACATCACCATTGAACTATCATGGTCCAAACACACCAAGACAGTCATGAAGAGGGCACGACAAAGCCTATTCCCCCTCAGGAGACTGAAAAGATTTGGCATGGGTCCTCAGATCCTCAAAAAATTCTACAGCTGCACCATCGAGAGCATCCTGACTGGTTGCATCACCGCCTGGTATGGCAACTGCTTGGCCTCCGACCGCAAGGCACTACAGATGGTAGTGTGTACGGCCCAGTACATCACTGGGGCCAAGCTTCCTGCCATCCAGGACCTCTACACCAGGCGGTGTCAGAGGAAGGCCCTCAAAATTGTCAAAGACTCAAGCCACCCTAGTCATAGACTGTTCTCTCTGCTACCGCACGGCAAGCAGTACCGGAGTGCCAAGTCTAGGTCCAAAAGACTTCTCAACAGCTTCTACCCCCAAGCCATAAGACTCCTGAACAGCTAATCATGGCTACCCAGACTATTTGCACTGCCCCCCACTCCCACCCCCCACCCCATCTTTTTACGCTGCTGCTACTCTGTTAATTATTTATGCATAGTCACTTTAACTCTACCCACATGTACATATTACTTCAACTACCTCAACTAGCCGGTGCCCCCGCACATTGACTCTGCACCGGTAACCCCCTGTATATATAGCCTCCCTACTGTTATTTTATTTTACTTCTGCTCTGTTTTTCTCAACACTTTTTTGTTGTTGTTTTATTTTACTTTTTTTATTAAAAATAAATGCACTGTTGGTTAAGGGCTGTAAGTAAGCATTTCACTGTAATGTCTGCACAATACAATTTGATTTGATTTGATTTACAATGCTATTTCTCTGTGGACAAATTAACAACAGACTTTCAGCATGCTTATAGAGAAGGGCACTCAACATATACTGCACTGACATAAATTACTGATGATTGGTTGAAATAAATTGATAAGAAGATTATGGGAGCTGTACTGTTAGATTTCAGTCTAGCCTTTGATATTATTGACCATAACCTGTTGTTGAGAAAACGAATGTCTTATGGCTTTTCAACCTCTGCCATATCATGGATTCAGAGCTATCTATTTAATAGAACTCAGGGGGTTTTCTTTAATGGAAGCTTCTCTAATGTCAAACATGTAAAGTGTGGTGTACCGCAGGGCAGCTCTCTAAGCCCTCTACTCTTTTCTATTGTTACCAACGACCTGCCACTGACATTAAACAAAGCATGTGTGTCCATGTATGCTGATGATTCAACCATATACGCATCAGCAACCACAGCTAATGAAGTCACTGAAACCCTTTACAAAGAGTTGCAGTCTGTTTTGGAATGGGTGGCCAGTAATAAACTGGTCATGAATATCTCTAAAACTAAGAGCATTGTATTTAGTACAAATCATTCCCTATGTTCTAGACCTCAGCTGAATCTGGTAATGAATGGTGTGGCTGTTGAGAAAGATGAGGAGCCTAAATTACTTGGTGTTACCTTAGATCGTAAACTGTCATGGTCAAAACATATAGATTCAATGGTTGTAAACATGGGGAGAGGTCTGTCCGTAATAAAGAGATGCTCTGCTTTTTTGACACCACGCTCCACAAAGGCAGAAATGCAGGCTCTAGTTTGATCTTATCTTGATAACTGTCCAGTCATATGGTCATGTGCTGCAAAGAAAGACCTAGTAAAGCTGTACAGTGAGGGAAAAAAGTATTTGATACCCTGCTGATTTTGTACGTTTGCCCACTGACAAAGAAATGATCAGTCTATAATTTGAATGGTAGGTTTATTTGAACAGTGAGAGACAGAATAACAACAAAAAAATCCAGAAAAACGCATGTCAAAAATGTTATAAAGTGATTTGCATTTTAATGAGGGAAATAAGTATTTGACCCCTCTGCAAAACATGACTTAGTACTTGGTGGCAAAACCCTTGTTGGCAATCACAGAGGTCAGACGTTTCATGTAGTTGGCCACCAGGTTTGCACACATCTCAGGAGGGATTTTGTCCCACTCCTCTTTGCAGATCTTCTCCAAGTCATTAAGGTTTCGAGCCTGACGTTTGGCAACTCGAACCTGACGTAAAGCAACACCTCACGCCCCAGGCCTCTCCCCCATGTGACCTACTTGTGTGTAGGCACTGACACGTATGTGTAACTGATAGATGCACACACACACAACATGTTATTGTTTTTAAATGTATGTAAATTCTATTTTGACTGTAATGTCTTTTTCGTTATATATCAGACCCCAGTAAGACTAGCTGTCGCCCATTGGCATCGGCTAATGAGGATCCTAACAAATCAAATCAAAAATCAAAGTTTGTACATCAGTCATTATAGCATTAGTAGCATTTCTCTGATCGCCATTCCAGATTGAATTACAAAACACTTGTCTCAAGGACCATGTAGCCGCAGAAAAGCATGATTCAGAACTGCAGTCTACAACACTGTGGAACATTATGTGGAACTGTTTACATAAAAGCCTCTTCATACCAAGGTTAACCTATTGTTGCATTCTGTCATAATAGGACATTGTAATATAGTGTACAGTGCAGGTCGTCAACCTTTTCGAAGACCACTGAGGAAGCTTTCAAGAGTGCCCAATTGAAAAGGTTAACATAAAACATAAACACTCTCACACATGTGCGTGCACACACACAAACTCACACACACACACACACACAGCACATTGAGAGGCTGCTGTTTACAATAGCTCCACAGTGTGATGGTGTTTATGACAGGTAAACGTATCATCATCATCTCTGCAGTGAGAGTATCTCCAGCTCTGCTCAGTGGGAGGCTCAGAGGAGAGAGATCCTACAAGTCTGTGGAATACTTCAAACCCTTCAGTATAAGCAATAACCCAAAACCCATCTCTCATGAACACCTGTATTCATGGATACTGTACAGAAACCACTCATCTGAGATTGGCTGTGTTAAATCTAATGTTTTACTTTCTTCATGTTGATACAAACGCACAGACTGATTGATGTCACTAAAACAATCCACAAGACGAGCACAGTTGGAGGTGATTACACATCTAGTGACTGAAATAAACAAGAGAACAGAGGCTATTGGGAGTCCTGAGATTTCAGCACAGACAACGGTCTGCCAGCGCCAATCATAACCATTTCCTTACGCAGACAAAATAAGCACCCCTCTATCTCCTTTCAGCATTGTAGTGTGAAACATAGATTGTCGTAACAAAGGTCTGGTGTGTACCTTGGTCTGATGAGGTGCAGAATACTGCAGCAAATGGACTAGTGACAAAGGTTTTTACTGACCTCTAGTGATGGATTCAAAGAGTAACAAGCAGTATGAAATGAGTGGCATACTTCAGCTCAGAGTTAAAAGGGCAATCTGCAGTTCAAACAACAACAAAGCTGGGCACCCCCTCCTTGTTTTGGTAAACAGCTGAGGGATGGGGCTGGAGAATTTTAACCACTCTCAAATTCATACAGAGCTATGAATACAAGGACTGACCATCCATGATATCAAAAGTATCGTTTTAACCATGTTTTGAGGCTATACAGTGTTTGTTTAAAATTACATTGTTTACAATGGAGTAAAACAAGCTTATATTTTGGGTTCTGATGGGGAGCGGCAGTTGAACTAAACTCATGAGGCATTTCTAAGTTATATTTCTGAAGAATCAATGGGTATATACAGCATAATTCATTTAGAAGTCCAAAAATTGATGTAGCATCCCAGACTGCCCCTTTAATAAAAGGCAGGTTTATTTCTCAAACTGGACAAATGTATATGTTGACTCCCTGAGTATCAATTAGTATTCCTATTATTATTTTCTCTGAAGAGGAAGGGCAATTTAAAGTTTACCCCTTCACGAGGATGGCTAACTGAACTATCCTCTCAGAAGCGTGTCCTTGTGAATCTCAAGAGCTGAGTTGACAGGCAGCCCAATTCAGATTTTCCCCCCACTAATTAGTCTTTTGACAATCACATAAGATCTTTTCACATCAGATATTTTCCAGATCTGATTGGCCAAAAGACCAATTAGTTAGTGAAAAAATATCAGAATTGGGCTGCCTGTGTAAATGCAGCAAAGTTGACCAGTTTAGTTAGTGGACACATTTCATACCATAAATCAAATGATCATCAACACAAATGACCATCTCTAATGCTGTGTTTACACATGCAGCACAATTCTGATCTTTAGCCCATTATTGTCAAAAGATCTGATTGGTCAAAAGACCAATAGTGGCAAAAAGATCAGTGTGTAAACGCAGCCATAGACATATCATTGGATGCCAGCAAAGAAGTGAGCAAATCTGACTGAAAAAATTGAAATCCATCCTATTAAACATACACTGCTCAAAAAAAAAAAGGGAACACTTAAACAACACAATGTAACTCCAAGTCAATCACACTTCTGTGAAATCAAACTGTCCACTTAGGAAGCAACACTGATTGACAATACATTTCACATGCTGTTGTGCAAATGGAATAGACAACAGGTGGAAATTATAGGCAATTAGCAAGACACCCCCAATAAAGGACTGGTTTTGCAGGTGGTGACCACAGACCACTTCTCAGTTCCTATGCTTCCTGGCTGATGTTTTGGTCACTTTTGAATGCTGGCGGTGCTTTCACTCTAGTGGTAGCATGAGACGGAGTCTACAACCCACAAAAGTGGCTCAGGTAGTGCAGCTCATCCAGGATGGCACATCAATGCGAGCTGTGGCAAGAAGGTTTGCTGTGTCTGTCAGCGTAGTGTCCAGAGCATGGAGGCGCTACCAGGAGACAGGCCAGTACATCAGGAGACGTAGAGGAGGCCGTAGGAGGGCAACAACCCAGCAGCAGGACTGCTACCTCCGCCTTTGTGCAAGGAGGAGCAGGAGGAGCACTGCCAGAGCCCTGCAAAATGACCTCCAGCAGGCCACAAATGTGCATGTGTCTGCTCAAACGGTCAGAAACAGACTCCATGAAGGTGGTATGAGGGCCCGACGTCCACAGTTGGGGGTTGTGCTTACAGCCCAACACCGTGCAGGACGTTTGGCATTTGCCAGAGAACACCAAGATTGGCAAATTCGCCACTGGTGCCCTGTGCTCTTCACAGATGAAAGCAGGTTCACACTGAGCACATGTGACAGACGTGACAGAGTCTGGAGACGCAATGAGAACGTTCTGCTGCCTGCAACATCCTCCAGCATGACCGGTTTGGCGGTGGGTCAGTCATGGTGTGGGGTGGCATTTCTTTGGGGGGCCGCACAGCCCTCCATGTGCTCGCCAGAGGTAGCCTGACTGCCATTAGGTACCGAGATGAGATCCTCAGACCCCTTGTGAGACCATATGCTGGTGCGGTTGGCCCTGGATTCCTCCTAATGCAAGACAATGCTAGACCTCATGTGGCTGGAGTGTGTCAGCAGTTCCTGCAAGAGGAAGGCATTGATGCTATAGACTGGCCCGCCCGTTCCCCAGACCTGAATCCAATTGAGCACATCTGGGACATCATGTCTCGCTCCATCCACCAACGCCACGTTGCACCACAGACTGTCCAGGAGTTGGCGGATGCTTTAGTCCAGGTCTGGGAGGAGATCCCTCAGGAGACCATCCGCCACCTCATCAGGAGCATGCCCAGGCGTTGTAGGGAGGTCATACAGGCACGTGGAGGCCACACACACTACTGAGCCTCATTTTGACTTGTTTTAAGGACATTACATCAAAGTTGGATCAGCCTGTAGTGTGGTTTTCTACTTTAATTTTGAGGGTGACTCCAAATCCAGACCTCCATGGGTTGATAACTTTTGATTTCCATTGATAATTTTTGTGTGATTTTGTTGTCAGCACATTCAACTATGTAAAGAAAAAAGTATTTAATAAGATTATTTCATTCATTCAGATCTAGGATGTGTTATTTTAGTGTTCCCTTTATTTTTTTGAGCAGTGTATTAATGTCAAGCTCAAATCATAGTCATTAATTAGCATAACATATCCACATTTCAGACATTTACATTCATTTGTTCATATTTAAAGCTGTGATTCAGACATAGAGAGGGCTCACTTGGTGTCCCATAAATACCATTTATCCACCTGAAAACCTACCATAAAAAAATTAAAGCATTTAAAGTAAACAAAAATATGATATAGTCATAATTTGTGTACTCACAAGGTGGGGGAAACGCCATTGAAATTCTGTGTCAATGCTCACACAAGTGGACAAATTTCACAAGGTCTCCTTAGTCAATAGTCAATGTTCTATTCCTTCACAATCCAATCTGGAGTAACTGAAGTGCAAGATTATTTCTGCATACTGCATCGTGGATGGGAATCTTTCTGCATACTGCATCGTGGATGGGAATCTTTCTGCATACTGCATCGTGGATGGGAATCTTTCTGCATACTGCATCGTGGATAGGAAAAGGAGAAGCCATCCATCTTTGGTAAATGGTCATGCCCCCATCCGTGCCCTCTGACCTCTTTCTACTGTCCCTGTCCTGGTCTGGTCCAGTCAGTTCTGGTCCAGTCAGTTCTGGTCTGGTCCAGTCAGTTCTGTTGACCCCTGAGGTGCCGTGGTCCTCAGCTGGACACAACGCTGTCTGACTCTGATCCAAACGAGGCTTCAGCCTCGTCAGCGGAGGCGGTCAGGGCGGGGTAGGGCCGTGGCTGGTCCAGGTTGACGTAGGTCACCTTAAGACTGATGTAGTGCTCTCCCTCAAGGTAGGACAGGATCTCCAGCACCTCCTGGTCCAGCGTGTGGAAGTCAGGCCTGAGCTCCGGCTCTGGGTCCCAGCACTCCAGCATGACTGAGTACCTGTAGAGAAACAACAGCCGCCATCAACAACCAAGACAGAGTAGCTGTAAAGCAATGGCAACCGCCATCAACAACCAAGACAGAGTAGCTGTAAAGCAATGGCAACCGCCATCAACAACCAATTGTTCCTAGAAAAACAACAACTGCCATCAACAACCAAGCTCATCAGAGAGAATTCTTTCCAATTCTTAGATTACGTAGAAAATGAGACCAGAACCACTTACAGGGCGTCAGGGCAGAACTGTGGCTGGGGCAGCCTGCGCCCCTTCAACAGGAAGTGTGTGATGTCATAGGGGTCCACATCAGGATAGGGGCTAGCTCCTCTGGTCAACAGCTCCCACATCAGGACCCCAAATGACCACTGTGAAGACAAGGGATAAAGAGTCAAGACAGATCAAGTATACAGAGTATGTTAACTAAGGCCATGTCCACTGACCACGTCTGACTTAGTGGTGAACTTCTGTGTCTGCAGGCTCTCTATGGCCATCCACTTGACTGGAAGCTTGGCCTTCTTGTGGTCCTGGATGCTGTAGTACTCCTTGTCAAACACATCTCTGGCCATGCCGAAGTCTGCTACCTTCACCGTGAACGTTTCATCAAGCCTAAAGAGACAATAGATAATAGATGATAATAGACAGATATTTAAGATGGTACAGCCAGGTCCTGGATTGAGAAATAGTATTTACATTAGTTTCAAGTTTTAATGTCACATGCACTAGTACAGTGAAATGCCTTTCTTGCAAGATCCAAACCCAACAACACAATAGTCAATAACAATGTAACACTAAAAATAAGGTAGAACAAAAACACACAATAAATAAAAAGAAGAACAGGAGAAAGTAAGTAAGCATAATATATAGAGGATCAGTCAGTTCCAGTACCATATTTACAATGTGCAGGGATACTGGCTCGATAGAGGTACAGTGGGGAGAACAAGTATTTGATACACTGCCGATTTTGCAGGTTATCCTACTTACAAAGCATATAGAGGTCTGTAATTTTTATCATAGGTACACTTCAACTGTGAGAGACGGAATCTTAAACAAAAATCCAGAAAATCACATTGTATGATTTTTAAGTAATTCATTTGCATTTTATTGCATGACGTAAGTATTTGATCACCTACCAACCAGTATGAATTCCGGCTCTCACAGACCTGTTAGTTTTTCTTTAAGAAGCCCTCCTGTTCTCCACTCATTATCTGTATTAACTGCACCTGTTTGAACTCGTTACCTGTATAAAAGACACCTGTCCACACACTCAATCCGACAGACTCCAACCTCTCCACAATGGCCAAGACCAGAGAGCTGTTTAGGACATCAGGGATACAATTGTAGACCTGCACAAGGCTGGGATGGGCTACAGGACAATAGGCAAGCAGCTTGGTGAGAAGGCAACAACTGTTGGTGCAATTATTAGAAAATGGAAGAAGTTCAAGATGACGGTCAATCACCCTCGGTCTGGGGCTCCATGCAAGATCTCACCTCGTGGGGCATCAATGGTCATGAGGAAGGTGAGGGATCAGCCCAGAACTACACGGCAGGACCTGGTCAATGACCTGAAGAGAGCTGGGACCACAGTCTCAAAGAAAACCATTAGTAACACACTACGCCGTCATGGATTAAAATCCTGCAGCGCACGCAAGGTCCCCCTGCTCAAGCCAGCGCATGTCCAGGCCCATCTGAAGTTTGCCAATGACCATCTGGATGATCCAGAGGAGGAATGGGAGAAGGTCATGTGGTCTGATGAGACAAAAATAGAGCTTTTTGGTCTAAACTCCACTCGCCATGTTTGGAGGAAGAAGAAGGATGAGTACAACCCCAAGAACACCATCCCAACCGTGAAGCATGGAGGTGGAAACATCATTCTTTGGGGATGCTTTTCTGCAAAGGGGACAGGACAACTGTACCGTATTGAGGGGAGGATGGATGGGGCCATGTTTCGCAAGATCTTGGCCAACAACCTCCTCCCCTCAGTAAGAGCATTGAAGATGGGTCGTGGCTGGGTCTTCCAGCATGACAACGACCTGAAACACACAGCCAGGGCAACTAAGGTGTGGCTCCGTAAGAAGCATCCTGGAGGTCTGGAGGTCCTGGAGTGGCCTAGCCAGTCTCCAGACCTGAACCCAATAGAAAATCTTTGGAGGGAGCTGGAAGTCTGTGTTACCCAGCGACAGCCCCGAAACCTGAAGGATCTGGAGAAGGTCTGTATGGAGGAGTGGGCCAAAATCCCTGCTGCAGTGTGTACAAACCTGGTCAAGACCTACAGGAAACGTATGATCTCTGTAATTGCAAACAAAGGTTTCTGTACCAAATATTAAGTTATTCTTTTCTGATGTATCAAATACTTATGTCATGCAATAAAATGCAAATTAATTACTTAAATATCATACAATGTGATTTTCTGGATTAGATTCTGTCTCTCACAGTTGAAGTGTACCTATGATCAAAATTACAGACCTCTACATGCTTTGTAAGTAGGAAAACCTGCAAAATCGGCAGTGTATCAAATACTTGTTCTCCCCACTGTAGATACTGTATGTATAGGGGTAAGGTGACTAGGCATCAGGATATATGATAAACAGAGTAGCAGCAGCGTATATGATGATTGTACGTGAGTGGGTGTGTTTAGAGTCAGTATAAATGTATGTGCATATTATGATGGAGTGAGAGTGTTTCATTTTTTCTTTTCTTTTTTTTTGTAGGGGGTAGATCAGCTTTAATATTGCCGATAGATTATAACTTCCATCAATGTAATTGTCTGCATCACTTCCAATCCCCTGATGGAGTGAGTGTTTGTGTGTGTGTGTTGGAGTGTCCAAAGGTATGAGTGACAGGCCTGCCCTGGACTTACATGCAGTTCCGAGCTGCCAGGTCTCTGTGTACAAACTTCTTCTGGGCCAGGTACTCCATCCCTTTGGCAACTTGCAGCCCAAAGCCAATCAGGTCTTTCACCGTTGGGTTCTGGAGGAGAAGAGAAAGAGTAGAACAGAGGAGTTGTTGGTGAGATATCATTAATAAAACCTAAGCACTTGCAGTAATCTTCACTACACCAGTGAAAAAGGTTAGGTATCAGTTAAATCTGGTGATTCTTTCCATTTACTTTGACAAAGAAAGGCCCTATAGTTTGACTTACCCTCCTTTCGCAGCGTATAAAGTGGCGCAGGTCTCCATGTTTCATATAGGGCAGCACCACCAGGGGGAGCCCATCCTGAGGCAGAAGAATGCCCAACAGGGACAAAACGTTGGTGTGGTGGAACTCCTTCATCAGGATGCCCTCTCTCAGGAACTGCTCCACCTCCTCCAGGGCTGTGATCCCTGAGAGCGAGAGAGAGCACGAGAGAGCATTGTTCTACATGAAACTAGCAGGATATACACACAGCAAATGACTAGCATAGTTGTTTATGGCAAGAGGGCTCAGCCAAACAGAATTTAAATAATCCACTTACTGTTCAATGATTTAACAGCACAGTGGATTAACTGTTCTTGGTTCTTGCTGTCTGTTAGGTAGCCGTGGTACACAGTGCCAAAATGACCTGAATAACAACAAAATGACATCAGTGTTTTTGGGGATATTGCTCTAGTCTAGTTACATATTTTAAATGAAAAAAGAATGAACATGTGATTGAGTGGAAATAGAAATGGCTGGATACTATTGAATTGAAGATGACTACCAGAAGCATGTTTCTTCTCTCAGTGTCTGAGGAGGTCCCGATCTGTTTGGCGTTACAATGACCATAGGACAGATCTGGGACCGCTCTATCCATACCTTTACCAATGATCTGGTTGCGGTGAACGTTGACCGTGTCGGCTGGGATCAGGACATCTCTGACCTCCTCCAGGAGCTCAGGTCTCAGGGTGTCCAATGAGATCAGAGGCACGGCCGAGGGGTCAAAGGCGGCAGTGTAGACCAGGCCATGGAAGGCTATCCCTCCTGAGCCTGTCGTCTGGCTCGGCTGGTTGGACAGGTCTGGAGTACAGAGGAAACAGCAAGAAAAACCATTGATTGAATGAATGAATAACAAGATTGATTAATCATAATAAGTTATCACATCAAGGGTCTCACCTCGTCTATAGTCACCTGTGGGGGATAGGTCAGGGTTGTTGTCTATTCTGCTGCGGACGGACATCCTTGCTAAACGAAACTCTACGTTGGCTGAAATTTCTAAATCAACACAATTAATGCATTGTCATATACATACTTAAATCAAAGCAAAAATGTCTTAAAATGCACACATTCTGGATTACATACTACAAGAGTACAGATGTAGGATCTTAATTTGAGCCATTTGCAGCAACAGGAAATGTATATTATTATGTGGATTATAATTAATGGATTTATTTTTATAGGTTGAATTTAAAAATGGAAATTACAAACTTCAGAAGTCTGTTTAAACCTCAAATACACTACAAGTTTAACATGTCCTGCATTGCAGGAAAGTTCTCCTGCAACAGGGTTATCAAATTAATCTCCTACAACTGTAATGGTAGGTGAAAGCGAATCTCATGGTAATCCCATGGTAATCCCATGGTAATCCCATGGTAGCGAATCCCACGGACAGTAATGGTTCTCACCTTTCTTTTTTCTCATCACATGTTTCATGGCGATGAACGCCAGGGAAGCGCCAAAGCACAACGCAGCAAAGATCCCCATCACCACACCCACTGTGTTGACGGTGTTGCTGATGAAGACCACAGTGCCCACCTCATAGGCACGCCCATTCACAGACACCTGGGACAGAAACCAGGACATCACTCAGACTTTAGGATCGTTTTTATATTACTTTACTTTAGGACCAGTTTACTCATGGATTGATGGCTTGCTTTTAAGGTTAGGGTCAATTCCATTTCAATTCAGTCAATGTAAACTGAAATTCTAATTCCAATTAATTTAAATGGAATTGACCCAAAACCTGTTTTCTTTATGACAACTGTTACTAATGGCCCAGTTCGGTTTACTATAGAACAGGCATGATAATGGTTAACTAAGGGTTAAGTTCAATTAGGTTAACCATTACAGTAAGTAGAGTAGCTCACCCTGACAGGTGACCCTTCACTGGGGATGATGAGATCCTTGGGGATCCTGCAGGTCAGTTCGTTGTCCAGTACCTGGACGCCACAGTCCACACCTCCGATGGTCATTGTAATCTCCATACAGGGACTCACCATGCTCAGCTTGTTGTGCTGCAGAACATGGCAGAGCAAGACTCATTGTGGTACTTATTGGAGCCTTGGTATTATTTACTTGTAATGACGTTATTTCAACCAATCAGCTTTGCCCGCTGGGACCTAAGATACGAAGAAATCAACTACTTGTACAACAGTCATGGTCGGATTTACACATTAATCAATTGTTCAATGTAGAGTTACTAGAGTTACTGTACTGGTTGAAAACCATGGTGATTGATTGACTGTCTACCTAGCTGGTTGATGATGCCTGTGTGTATAATTGTGAACGTACATGCAGTGAAACCTCAGTTTGTCCAGGGCTCAGGCTCAGTATGTTGCCTTCGTACTCAAAGGGGGTGATGCTGGCGTCTGGTTGGTAGTCGAAGTGCTTCACCAGGAGTTTGTTGGCCCCGTCCATGTTGATAGTGATGATGCCCTTGTCTGTCTCATTACTGGGGAAAACAGGGGCGAAGCACTCCATACGTGTGGGGGTTGCTGTGCCGTTGCAGACCTGGGTTACATTCAAGACATCAAATAATGTCAATAACAGTATTCTGGGGGTAATTTACTGACATTTCATAGATGTTATCCCAATGTTAGGTTTATGAGGCCCGGGGTTGTTAATCCTAGAGGATAACTTACACGCTGCAGAAGATTCTGGGAGGGGTTGTGGGATTTGTAGAGGATCACAGTGTTGTACGCAGAGTCCAGATTGTCGCCTTTGATTATGATTTTGGATCCACTTAATCACAGGATTCAACAAATAAAAACAAACAAATATAGACTTGGTGTTAGAGGTCACTGATGCTGACTGTACATTGTGGGGAAACCAGCACTATTTGCAGTTTATTCTTTATTATTTTTGTGGCAGTTGCTGAAATGAGACCCACAAATGGACCCACAACAGGTCTCAGCATGTCTATTTCTGTTGGCCTGTCTATCACCATATCCTCACTTAGATTGACCTGATTGTCTCAAGAGAGGTTGAACATTTCCTGCACAGCTAAAAGTGTAGGCACTGCACTGAATACACATGCCTTATTACTGGCTGTTCTGTCATTGTATCTAACACTATGCACTATGCCTGCTATCAACTGTCTTTTCAACCCTTTTCTACAGTTCTATAAAGCAGCGCATTGGTCAGACAGCTAAGCCCTGAAGCACCCAGATGATGCCAGCTGGCCAGTGAGTATAGCACGGCCTAATCTCTCGTGGACAGATTCAGGAAGTGACAATTTTGCGAGAATTTGACTTGTGGGTAAACGAGATTAAGTATGGCCTACCTTGTGAAGCTGCAGGCTGGCTGTATCACAGTGATCACAGGGTCCTTCTTGTAGTGAAACATCTTCGTAGTAGACACTTGGGATTGGTCAATGAAAACCCTGACAGGCACCTTCTTCACCACTGCCAACCCTTTGGACAGGCAGACTATGGAGGACATGGTCCCAGTACCCTCAGAGACACTGGCAGAGACACCGTACCGAGCGGGACAAAAACGTCATATTATGAACACTGATATACCGTAGATACAGATAGACACATACTAAGAAAGGGACATATTCTTTAGTTGCAATGAGAGACCTTGTGAGAGAAAAGAACACAGCAGAAACCAATGAAAACAGAGAGGTTGATGCCCATAATTACCTCTTGACGGGGCAGTCCTGGTCTCCTATAGACACAGTCTTTATCATCCCAGCATTCAAGTGAGGCCCTGTCACTGTGACCAAGGTTCCCCCTATTTGAGGCCCGTAGTCAGGAGTGATTTCTGTGATACTTGGCTCCTGGATAGAAAAGTAGTCATTAGGGTGAATGAAATATATACACTACCGTTCAAACGTTTGGGGTCACGTAAAAATGTCCTTGTTTTCGAAAGAAAAGCAATTTGTTTGTCCATTAAAATAACATCAAATTGATCAGAAATACAGTGTAGACATTGTTAATGTTGTAAATGGCTATTCTAGCTGGAAACGGCTGATTTGTAATGGAATATCTACATAGGCGTACAGAGGCCCATTATCAGCAACCATCAGCAACCATCAGTCCGGGCTGCTGACCTTCTAGGCAGAGTTGCAAAGAAAAAGTCCAGTGTCTGTGTTCTTTTGCCCATCTTCATCTTTTCTTTTTATTGGCCAGTCTGAGATATGGCTTTTTCTTTGCAACTCTGAAGGTCAGCATTCCGGAGTCGCCTCTTCACTGTTGACGTTGACACTGGTGTTTTGCGGGTACTATTTAATGAAGCTGCCAGTTGAGGACCTGTGAGGCGTCTGTTTCTCAAACTAGACACTCTAATGTATTTGTCCTCTTGCTCAGTTGTGCAGCAGGGCCTCCCACTCCTCTTTCTATTCTGGTTAGAGCCAACTTGCGCTGTTCTGTGAAGGGAGTAGTACACAGCGTTGTACGAGATCTTCAGTTTCTTGGCAATTTCTCGCATGGAATAGCCTTCATTTCTCAGAACAAGAATAGACTGACGAGTTTCAGAAGAAAGTTATTCGTTTCTTGCCATTTTGAGCCTGTAATCGAACCCACAATTGCTGATGCTCCAGATATTCAACTAGTCTCAAGAAGGCCAGTTTTATTGCTTCTTTAATCAGCACAACAGTTTTCAGCTGTGCTAACATAATTGCAAAAGGGTTTCTAATGATCAATTAGCCTTTTAAAATGATAAACTTGGATTAGCAAACACAACGTGCCATTGGAACACAGGACTGATGGTTGCTGATAATGGGCCTCTGTACGCATATGTAGATAATTTTATTACAAATCAGCAGTTTCCAGCTCCAATAGCCATTTACAACATTAACATTGTCTACACTATATTTATGATCAATTTGACGTTATTTTAATGGACAAAAAAATTGCTTTTCTTTCGAAAACAAGGACATTTCTAAGTGACCCCAAACTTTTGAAAGGTAGTGTACACACATATATATATATAAACCTGTGTGGAAGCACCTGCTTCCAATATACTTTGTATCCCTCATTTACTCAGCTGTTTCCTTTAATTTGGCAGTTACATACATACATATTTACATACACTACTGGTCAAAAGTTTTATAACACCTACTCATTCAAGGGTTTTTCTTAATTTTTACTATTTTCTACATTGTAGAATAATAGTGAAGACATCAAAACTATGAAATAACACATATGGAATCATGTAATAACCAAAAAAGTGTTAAACAAATCCAAATATATTTTATATTTGAGATTCTTCAAATAGCCACCCTTTGCATTGATGACAGCTTTGCACACTCTTGGCACTCTCTCAACCAGCTTCACCTGGAATGCTTTTCCAACAGTCTTGAAGGAGTTCCCACATATGTTGAGCACTTGTTGGCTGCTTTTCCTTCAATCTGCGGTCCGACTCATCCCAAATCATCTCAATTTGGTTGAGGCCAGGTCATCTTATGCAGCACTCCATCACTCTCCCTCTTGGTAAAATAGCCCTTAAATAGCCTGGAGGTGTGTTGGGTCATTGTCCTGTTGAAAAACAAATGATAGTCCCACTAAGCCCAAACCAGATGGGATGGCGTATTGCTGCAGAATGCTGTGGTAGCCATGCTGGTTAAGTGTGCCTTGAATTCTAAATAAATCACAGACAGTGTCACCAGCAAAGCACCCCCACACCATAACACCTCCTCTTCCATGCTTTACGGTGGGTGTTACGTGTGACATGTTTTTCTTTCTCCCAATCTTCCTTTGTAGTGTGTGGTTCAGAGTGGTTGTTCTGTTTGTGTGTTCTGGTCATTACAGGTGTGCTGAGTTGCGGCTGACGATGGTGGGTGTGGCTTCGGTCCGGAGTCCTGGCAGCTGTGGCTGATTGACTAGAGTATAAACTGTTTGTCGTGAGAGAGGGCACTTTTTGTTTGGCTGTTTGTGGATTTGGTTATTGGTTGTTTTGATTGATCTTTGTTTGTGTTCCAGCCTGTCCTCCTGCTGTATTCCACCCTACCTGGGTCCTGGAGAAGGGAAAGGTAGTTCTGCCCATGGGTGTACATTCACACATAGATAACCCACTGTTTTACACACTAGGTTAGCCGGGCGGGTGTCACCCCTGTATTTGTGGTAACAGGTAGGAAAGCTGGATAAGGCTTAGAGTGTGATAGGAAGGATTGGGTGTCTAGAAGAGGAGGGACCGTTTGTTTATTTTCATTACTTGGACCCCGTTCCCAAACATTCCCTTCTCTTACCTTCCCTGGTTTGTTTGATTGATCTTTGTTTTAGTACGGCTTCTTTATGGGTGTTGTATGTTATTTTGTTTAGTAACTTACTAAACGTCCCCCGACGGCTAACATTGAGTTCTGGTTGTAGTGTCTGATTATTTTAGTTAGTTACACCCCACATTTCTTCCCCATCCATCTAGTTTACCTTGTGTGCGCAGGCACGGGCATTTACGTCTCCTCCTCAGACGAACTACACCCGAGGGGAGAACGTAACATGGGGGCTCGTCCGGGATCTTTGATCCAGCTTGTGCCCGCACACTTTGGTGGTAGATGTGGATTGTGTGGTTGTTGTGTTGGGTGTAGTGTTTAGTTCTGTGTTGGATGTTGTACTTAGGTGGTGGATTTAGAAAATGGCCACCTTTAACCTTAAGTTTCTTCTGGATAACCCTATGTGTGAGGGTTTTGAGAATTGTAGGAGTGGATTTAGAGACTTTGGCAGACCATTTAGATATCTCCGTGCCAAGGGGTTTTGTTAAGGCGCAGGTAAGGGCATTGGTGTTAGTGGCGCTGTTTGAACAGCAGGTGTTGGTTTTGCCTTGGCCTGCGGATAGAGAGGTGGTGGATACTCCGGGTACCCCGTATAGGCCCGATGATGAGGTCGAGTATAAGGCCCCGGCCACCTTGCCTCGATTTGACCCTATCTCTCCTATGCCTACGGCTGCAGCTGGAGGCAGAAGAGAGAGCACAATTCCGAATGGATGAGCTATATCTCAAGTTGGAGATGCGCCGACTGAAGTTGGAAGCAGAAAAGGACATTAAGATAAGGCAGATGGACTTTGAAATGCGCAAATTGGAATTAGAGGCAGAGACGGCGAGGCTGGCCGCTGTCCCTGCCGTTCCCACTAGTGTGTTTTCCACCCCAGGATCTGCCTCTACCTTTGTCATTAGCCGGCATATTGCTTTAGTTCCACAATTCCGTGAGTCTGAGGTTGACTCTTACTTTTGTTCATTCGAACGTATAGCAGTGGCTTTGAATTGGCCTAGGGATGTGTGGCCGCTGTTACTTCAGTGTAAATTGTCCGTTAAAGCGCAGGAAGTGATGGGTACTCTCTCTCTCGCTGATAGTCTTAATTACGACATTGTTAAGGCTACTGTGCTCCGTGGGTATGAGCTGGTGCTGGAGGCTTATAGACAAAAGTTTAGAAAGCACTCCAAATCCTCTATAAAAACGTTTGTTGAATTCGCTAGAGAGAAGGAGTCTCTGACAAATGGTGCTCAGCAAGTAAAATCAATGACTTTGAAGGTCTTCGTGAATTAATGTTATTGGAAGAATTTAAAAACAGCCTCCCAGAGCGGTTGGTTGTATACATTAATGAACAGAAAGTGTTAAAGTTATCTGACGCTGCGGTGCTTGCAGATGAATTTGTGTTAACACATAAAATGGTGTTTCCCACACACCGTAGTGAGAATAGACCGGTTGTATCTTCTCCTGTCTACAATTCCCACCGTACTCAGGAAGTACACGGCTGACTCCAAAGGAGGAACGCGCATGTTTTTACTGTCATAAAGTCGGACACGTAATTTCGGGATGTATGTCTCTAAAACGCAAGTCACCCCCTTCAACCCCTAAACCCCATAAAAGTGTGGGTTTGATTAAGGTAAACTCTAAGAGCTCTATAAAGGAGAGTCCTGGGGTTGTACTACCTGTTCATATTTAAAGGCTTTGTTTCACTGACAGGTGATTCTGGAGAACAAAAGACAGTTTTGATATTGAGAGATACTGGTGCGGCTCAGTCTGTAATTCTCTCGAGTGTTCTGCCCTGGTCAGAGGATTCTTATTGTGGCTCTAGTGTATTATTAAGGGGGATCGAAATGGGTTGTGTGCCTGTTCCGTTACATTCTGTCCATTTGACTTCTGATCTAGTGAGTGGATGTTTCAAAATCGGTGTACAGTCCGAGCTTCCCGTGAATGGGGTTGCTCTAATCATGGGTAACGATCTAGCAGGAGGCAAAGTTGTGCCTGTGTTAGAAGTGCTGGACAAGCCTGATACTCAGTCAAGTGCTGATGTTTTGGCCACTACGTTTCCCGAAGCATTTCCAGCGTGTGCCATTACGCGTGCGCAGTCGCGTCGCTTAGGTACCATGGTAGACTTAGCTGACTCTGTGCTTGCACCTATGTTGAATGGGGAAGATATCCAGTGTTCTACTCCTGTGTTCCCAGTGAGTTCTGATTATGATGATGGTAATAAAGACAAAACAATGGCTTCCTCGGTGGACTGTTTAAGGTTGCCAGTTACTCGGGAGAAGCTAATAGCTGCCCAGAAAGAGGATGTGGGCTTGGCCAAATGTTTTTCCTCCATGTTACCTTTGAGTGAGGCAAAAAGGAAAGGCGTGACGTATTTCCTTGAGAAGGGTCTTTTGATGAGAAAATGGACTCCCCGTGCTGACCTAGAAAATTATTGGAGTTCCGTCTTCCAGATTGTAGTTCCTGCCACGTTTCAGAAGAAGGTGTTGTCCCTAGCTCATGATATTCCCTGGTCTGGTCATCTAGGGGTGACTAAAACCTACGATCGAATCCTCCGTCTTTTCTTCTGGCCGGGAATGAAACGGGATGTAGCTCGTTATTGCCGTACATGTAGTACGTGCCAAGTGGTGGGGAAGCCTAACCAGGTAATTTCCCCGGCTCCTCTCTGCCCGATTCCGGTCATGGGAGAGCCGTTTGAGAAAGTAATAATCGATTGTGTTGGTCCATTACCCAGGACTAAGACGGGTAATCAATTCTTGTTAACAATAATGTGCACTGCTACAAGGTACCCAGAGGCGATTCCTATACGTAAAATCACAAGTAAGGCAATTGTGAAGGTGCTGATTAAGTATTTCTCTACCTTTGGATTTCCAAAAATCGTACAGACGGATCAAGGCACTAATTTTACATTGAGATTGTTTGGAAGTTTGTTGAAGTCCTTGTCAGTGTCCCATCAGATGTCTAGCGCTTACCACCCGGAGAGTCAGGGTGCGCTGGAACGTTGGCATCAGACGCTAAAAGCCATGTTGCGTAAATACTGTATGGACACAGAAAAATATTGGGATGAGGGGGTGTGGTACGTGCTGTTTGCTATTCGGGAGACCGTACAAGAGTCTCTTGGGTTTAGCCCAGCTGAGCTAATCTTTGGTCACACAGTGAGAGGGCCTCTCAAGGTACTGAAAGAACAAATTATGGCTGATGATTCAGTTGGGTCCTCTACTAATGTACTAGACTATGTTAGTCAAGTCCGGGAGCGGTTGCATGACGCCTGTGCTGTAGCCAGAGAAAATCTGTCTTCCACACAAAAGAAAATGAAACGTCACTTTAATGTAGAAACGGCGTCTAGTTCTTTTCAACCAGGTGACCAAGTCTAAGGTGTTGTTGCCGGTACCCGGCTCGTGTCTCTCTTCCAGTTTCTCTGGCCCATATTTGGTGGAGCGAAAACTCAGTGATACTGATTATGTTATCAAAATGCCAGACCGTAGACGCCCATTTCGGGTATGTCACATTAACATGATTAAGCCTATCATGTTAGAGTTTGTATCGAATCCCCCATTACCAGTAAACCTCCTGTGGTATCCTCTGTTGCTTCTGTGAGCATGGTTACCCACCCAGGAGTCAGCGTAAATGATGAGGACGGTTTGGTGATGCAAAATACTCCTGAGCAGTGTGCTCGTTCATGTAATTCGGAGATGGTAGCGTCTCTCCAATCCCATTTGTTGCACTTGAATAATCAGCAGAGGGCTGATATTGAATTACTAATCACTGACTTTCCGAGTCTCTTTAAGGAAGTTCCCAGTCGTACAAATGTGTTGAAACATGATATAAATGTAGGTGATGCTGCTCCAATCAAACAGCACCCTTATCGTGTGAATTCAACCAAGAGGGGAGTGATGAAGAAAGAGGTAACTTATTTAGTGGGAAATGAGATGGCAATCCCCAGTGGCAGTCCTTGGAGTTCCCCCCTGTCTGCTGATTCCAAAGCCTGACGGGACTCAAAGGTTTTGCACTGACTACAGACAAGTGAATAATGTTACTATACCTGACTCATTCCCTTTACCTCGCATGGACGACTGTAAAGACACCATTGGATCGGCTGCGTATGTTACTAAACTTTACTTGTTAAAAGGTTATTGGCAGGTGCCTTTAACCCCTCGTGCCTCTGAGGTGTCTGCTTTGTAACCCCTGACAGTTTCTGCCAGTACACAGTAATGGCTTTTGGAATGAGGAACGCCCCGGCCACGTTTGGAAAATATTGTATTGGCTGATGTCCCTGATTGTTACCGCATATCTTGATGACCTGGTTGTTCATTCAACTACCTGGCTTGATCACATGAGCACATTGAGGGCTGTGTTTGCACGCTTGAAGAATCTCAAATATAAAATATATTTTGATTTGTTTAACACTTTTTTGGTTACTACATGATTCCATATGTATTATTTAATAGTTTTGATGTCTTCACTATTATTATACAATGTAGAAAATAGTAAAAATAAAGAAAAACTCTTGAATGAGTAGGTGTGTCCAAACTTTTGACTGGTACTGTACATACAGAACGAAATTATAAACGCAACATGTCAAGTGTTGATCTCATGATCCATGAGCTGAAATAAAAGATCTCAGAAATGTTGGATATGCACAAAACGCTTATTTCTCTCAAATGTTGTTTACATACCTGCTAGTGAGCATTTCTCATTTGCAAAGATAATCCATCCACCTGACAGGTGTAGCATATCAAGAAGCTGATTAAACAGCATGATCATTACACAGGGGCACCTTGTGCTGGGGACAATTTTGAGGGGGGGTGCAATTGGCATGCTGACTGCAGGAATGTCCACCAGAACTGTTGCCAGAGAATTTAATGTCCAGTTCTCTAACATAAGCCACCTCCAATGTCGTTTTAGAGAATTTGGCAGTACGTCCAACTGGCCTCACAACCGCAGACCACTTTTATGGAGTTGTGTGTGCGAGCGGTTTGCTGATGTCAATGTTGGGAACAGAGTGCCCCATGGTGGCGGTGGGGTTATGTTATGGGCAGGCATAAGCTATGGACAACGAACACAATTGCATTTTATCTATGGCAATTTGAATGCACAGAGTTACCGTGACGAGATCCTGAGGCCCATTGTCGTGCCATTCATCCGCCGCCATCACCTCACGTTTCAGCATGATAATGCACGGCCCCATATCACAAGGATCTGTACACAATTCCTGGAAGCTGAAAATGTCCCAGTTCTTCCAAGGCCTGCATACTCACCAGACATGTCACCCATTGAGCATGTTTGGGATGCTCTGGATCGATGTGTACGACAGTGTGTTCCAGTTCCCGCCAATATCCAGCAACTTCACACAGCCATTGAAGATGAGTGGGACAACATTCCACAGGCCACAATCAACAGCCGGATCAACTCTATGCGAAGGAGATGTGTCGTGCTGCATGAGGCAAATGGTGGTCACACCAGATACTGACTGGTTTTCTGATCCACGCCCCTACAGTTTTTTTAAGGTATCTGTGACGAACAGATGCATATCTGTATTCCCAGTCATGTGTAATCCATAGATTAGAGCCTAATGAATTTATTTCAATTGACTGATTTTGACTGATTATGTGAACTTTAACTCTTTGAAATTGTTGCATGTTGCGTTTATATTTTTGTTGCCATACACTGAACAAAAATCAAACGTAACATGTAAAGTGTTGGTCCCATGTTTCATGAGCTGAATAAAAGAATCCTTGAAATTAAGCTTATTTTTCTCTAATGTTGTGCACAAATTAGTTTACACCCCTGTTAGTGAGCATTTCTCCTTTGCCAAGATAGTCCATCCACCTGACAGGTGTGGCAAATCAAGAAGCTGATTAAACACCATGATCATTACACAGGTGCACCTTGTTCTGGGGACAATAAAAGGTCACACAACCCAATGCCACAGATGTCTCAAGCTTTGAGTGAGCTTGTAATTGGCATGCTGACTGCAGGAATGTCCACCAGAGCTGTTGTCAGAGAATTGCATGTTCTTTTATCTGGTTTTTGAATCTGGTTGTATTGCTAGTTTAAGTTACCTGAGTTACATGTAGTCATGGCTCTATTTAATACTGTGTTTCCCAGCCTCTGCTCTGGACCTGGGGACTGTGAAGAGACCGCATGTCTTATGTGGTCCTGATGAGTGTCCGAACTGTGTGCCAACTGCTTGAACAGACAGCTCGGTACCTTTAACCCATCAACACCTCTCACAAAGACCAATAGTGTTGCAGTCAATCTCTCCACAACTTTGAGCCAGGAGAGATCGACATGCATACCACTGACATTCACCCTCCGTGTACATCTAAGTGCAATACATGCTGCTCTGTTCTGGACCAACTGCAATTTTCTTATGTCCTTCTTTGTCGTACATGACCACACAACTGGGCACTAGTCCATGTGCAACAAAACTAGGGCCTGTAGGACCTGCCTGGTTGAGGTTTAGGGTTGAGTTATTTGTCCCAAAAACACAGTTTTTAGTTTTTGAGATATTTAGCACCAGCCTATTGCTAGATACCCATTCTAAAACTGACTGGAGCTCTATGTTAAGGGTGTCAGTTATTTCTGGATTTACATCCTCTGCCTTATCATGGATTGAGAGTTATGTATCTAATAGAACACAGAGGGTTTTGTTTAATGGAAGCCTCTCTAATACAAATTCGTTTTTTACTGTGTCAACAATAAAATAAATGTAATCCTCCTCACCACAAAAGTGAACCCTATCATTTGGGCATGGCCTTGGATTGAGTAGCGTCCCTTCACCTTCCCCTCATGCACTGCCACAGTGATGTTGAGATCCTGGGATGGACCTGGAACCTTAGGGTGAAGGCTACACACCAGCCTAGGAAGGAAGGGTCAGCGAGAAAGATCAGTGATGCCTATAGCCTCAGCATAAAAGTGTTTCACAGAGTTTATTTGGGATGAGTTTATTTTCTCTATACATTCTATCTGTCTGTCTGTGTGTGTTACTCACTGTGTACTATTGCTCTTCTCTGACAGCACAGTGCAGGGGGTCTCTCCCACTCGCACCAAGTGGGTCTCCTCGCTGATGATGGCTGGTCGTAGAGGAGACTGGAACTCCCAGCCACACAGCCTCAGCTCTGTCTCACCATCAGGGGGAGCCGTCTTTGGGAAAAACTGGATCCCCAATACAATACCATCAGGAAGACTTGTCTCAGATGCAGTTGAAACTTCCTCAAATGCTTAACTAATTTCCTCAAATACTGAACTACAGTGCCTTCAGAAAGTATTCATACCCATTGACTTATTCCACATGTTGTTGTGTTACAGCCTGAATTCAAAATGGATTAAATTGATACTTTTTTTCCTCACCCATCTACACATACTACCCCATAATGACAAAGTGAAAACATGTTTTTAGAAATGTTTGCACATTTATTGAAAATGAAATACAGAAATATCTCATTTACATAAGTAGTCACACCCCTGAGTCAATATATGTTAGAATCAACTTTGGCAGTGATTACAGCTGTGAGTCTTTCTGGGTAAGTCTCTAAAGCCTTGTTCACATTGGCAGTTTGAAGTGACTCAAACCCTATTTATTTGCAAATCTGATTTGAATCTGTTCTTTTTCCTGTACCCTGAACAGCCAAAAAGCACATGGAATCAGATATTTCAAGACACATTTCAAACCACCTTCATAGGTGGTTTACATAAATTAAGATACAAATCTGATTCCTGGCCATGTGACTTGTGTCTGAACATTCAAATCTGATTTATTTGCCCTCAAGCGGGATTTAGACTGTTATTCAGCATATCTTGTTGCTTGCTAGCTAGTCTGTTGCCAGTTTGACAAGAACATGTGGTAGCTAACTAGCTTGTTAATTGTTTACAAACAAACGAATGAATGTGCTAGAAAGTTAAACAGCTACCTAGCTAGGTTAAACTGCTGTGGCTAGCCAAAAAGGACTTGTTTTGAAAGTTGGATCATGTTATCCTTTGAGGCTTTAAGTGTTCTTTCTGAAGGCAGATTTTGAACATTGAAAGCAACTGAGAAACGACCATGGCAGGCATCGTTGTCACCTTAGCGTGCTACATAACTTCTGAGTGATAGGAAGCATGAGCACCACCACCAATCAGCCTACACAACTGCACACACACCCGTCATTAATATGACAACTAGCGTAGCCTTGTCTGCAAATGACTGCTGGCTGAACACAAACAAATCCGATTTGGTCACTTGTAACTTGCTGTTTGAACATTCAGTAGTCCAAAACGGATTTGAAAAACTAAACTGATTTGAGCATTAAGGCCTGCAGTGTGAACAAGGCTTAAGAGCTTTGCAAATCTGGATTGTACAATATTTGCATATTATTATTTAAAAAATTCTTCAAGCTCTGTCAAGTTGGTTGTTGATCATCGCTAAACAGCCATTTTCAAGCCAATTTAAGTCAAAACTGTAACTAGGCCACTCAGGAACATTCAATGTCATCTTGGTAAGCAACTCCAGTGTCTGTTGGAAAGCAGACTGAACCAGGTTTTCCTCTAGGATTTTGCCTGTGCTTAGATCTATTCTGTTTCTTTTTATCCTAAAAACTCCCTAGTCCTTGCCGATGACAAGCATACCCATAACATGATGCAGCCACCACCATGCTTGAAAATATGAAGGGTGGTACTCAGTGATGTGTTGTGTTGGATTTGCCCCAAACATAACGCTTTGTATTCAGGAAATAAATTTAATTTCTATGCTATTTTTTTTTGGCAGTTTTACTTTAGTGCCTTATTACAAACAGGATGCATGTTTTGGAATATTTTTATTCTGTACAGGCTTCCTTCTTTTCACTCTGTCATTTAGGTTAGTATTGTGGAGTAACTACAATGTTGTTGATATATCCTCCGTTTTCTCCTATCACAGCCATTTAACTCTGTAACTGTTTTAAAGTCACCATTGGCCTCATGGTGAAATCCCTGCGCAGTTTCCTTCCTCTCCAGCAACTGAGTTAGGAAGGACGCCTGTATCTTTGTAGTGACTGGGTGTATTGATAAACCATCTAAAGTGTAATTAATAACTTTACCATGGTCAAAGGGATTTTCAATCTCTATTTTTTTTTACCCATCTACCAATAGGTGCCCTTCTTTGCGTGTCATTGGAAAACCTCCCTGTTTTTTGGGGTTGAATCTGTGTTTGAAATTCACTGCTCGACTGAGGGACCTTACAGATACTGTAATTATATGTGTGGGGTACAGAGATGCGGTAGTCATTCAAAAATCCTGTTAAACACTATTATTGCACACAGAGTGAGTCCATGCAACGTATTGTGACTTGTTAAGCAAATTATTACTACTGAACTTATTTAAGCTTGCTATAACAAAGGGGTTGAATACTTATTGATTTCAGCTTTTCATTTAATTAATTTGTAAACATTTATAAAAACATAATTCCACTTTGACATTATGGGGTATTGTGTGTAGGCCAGTGAGACAAAATCTCAATGTAATCCATTTTAAATTCAGGCTGTAACATAACAAAATGTGGAAAAAGTAAAGCGGTGTGAATACCTTCTGAAGGCACTGTACTCGGTTTCAAATATCCTATTGCTAATGTCTTGGTTTCTTCGACCTACGTGTTTGGTGGTCGTTGTTCTGACATTTATGATCAGATGAAAAGACAAGACAAGACCCTCCCTCTGCTGAGTCATCTTCTCTTCAACTCCCTACTTCAGCCCCCAGCAGTCTTACCTTCGTGATGACCGGAGGACAGGACTCACTCTTCCACTGGAGGAGGCACTCCTCCTGCCTGGTGCACGCCCCCGAACACCAGCCACACCCTATGAACCTGGGCGCCGTCAGACACGTGGAGCAGGTCAGGAAGTGTTTACATCCTGGTCCTTTAGGAGACACACTGAACATCTGGCACAGAGAGAGAGAATAGAGAAAGAAAGACAAAGAGAGACAGCGACAGAGAGAGAGAGAGAGACAGAGAGAGCGAGAGAGAGCGAGAGAGAGAGACAGAGAGAGCGAGAGAGAGAGAGAAAGAGAGAACGAGAGACAGAGAGACAGAGAGAGCGAGAGAGAGAGAGAGAGAGGAAATGGTCACACATTGCCAAAATAAGTCAAAAGTAAAAAACAAGTGAATACCAGTAAGTATTTATGATTGAATTGAAAAGGCACCTTATTTCCAACCACAAAGAGCAAGGACTCGTTAGATTGCACAGCAGCTTTCCTGGACACCTTGGTGTCCTCTCCCAGAGAATAGTTGGCAAAGATGATGGGACTTGACCTCCTCAGGATGAGCTACAACAGTCAAATAAACTATATCATTAAGCCATTGCAGACCTATGAAAGGAATGGACTTGTGATATGTTCTACTTATGTTGGTTACAATGCTGAGAGAGCTAATGAACGTCATTGGAGAGCACTGATTATATAATGTTTATACTTGAGAAAAGACAGTCATGCACATGGTAAAACTTTGAAATATAACTCCATCTACCTCCACTTTCACTGTCTGCATTCATGAATATATTATATTATCATATTCTCCCACCAGACGTTTCAGGAGTTTACTGTACTGTATCACACACACACCTGCAACAGCCTGCCGTCCTTAGTGCCAATGTGTGCCACAGTGTTGTTCCCGATGATGGTGACCAGTACTGAGGTGAGCAGGATGTTGTTCATGTACCTATTGAAGAGGTCCACCCTGTAGTATGGCTTAGACACCAGGGTGGGCTTGACCATGCATGTAGCGTTGTTCTCTGAGCTCTGCAGACACACATAGAGAGATTACTCATACTGACTGACTATTCAGACATGAACGGTCATTTCACACATTTTCCATTTTCCTTTTTAGATTAGGTTTATTACGTTGGTGGATCCTCTGGTTTATTTTACATTACATACAGTGAGCTCCAAATGTATTGGGACAGTGACACATTTTTTGTTGTTTTGACACTGTACTCCAGAACTTTGAATTTGAAATGATACAATGACTATGATGTTAAAGTGTAGACTGTCAGCTTTAATTTGTGGGTATTTTCATCCATATTGGGTGAACCATTTAGAAATTACAGCACCTTTTGTACATAGTCGTCCCCCCCATTTTAGGGGACCAAAAGTATTGGGACAAATTGATAGATGAATTTGTATGTTTATTATAATGACTAAAAGTATTCCACCCCGATACTGTTTAACTATGTAAACTGTGTTAGAGTTATAAGACAATAAACCCACTAACAGAAAAGAGGGGTAGAAACTGCTGAGACAAACATTCCAGGGGAAAGGAGACCTAGAAACTGTCAAACTTAACCATTCTATACTGTGGAAATGTATAGGCCGCCTAAAGGTGGGCGGAGCAAAGTTCTTTGTGTGGATGCATATAAAAAGGATGTGTGTGTTTTTAGCGCCAGAGCGCTCTCTGAATAAAATTGCTGATCCATTGCAGACTGGAGAATGTGTTTAATTCTTAATTAACTAGAGTCTTACAACCTCTGGGAATTATTCAAAGCTTGAGTATTAGAGATATAAATTCTCGTGACACAAATCCACTTAGATGTGTTTTAAAGTAGTACAAAGTTAAGTGTGTGGTCCCATATTCATAGCATGCAATGACTATATCAAGCTTGTGACTCTACAAATTGGTTGGATGTATTTGCTGTTTGTTTTGGTTGTGTTTCTGATTATTTTGTGCCCAATGAAAATTAATGGTAAATAATGCATTGTGCCATTTTGGAGTCACTTAATTTGTAAATAAGAATATAATATGTTTCTTAACACTTCTACATTAATGTGGATGCTACCATGATTACGGATAATCCTGAATGAATCATGAATAATGATGAGTGAGAAAGTTACAGACGCACAAATATCGTACCCCCCCAAAAACATTTTTTACCTCCCCTGTTACTGTAATGGTGAGAGGTTAGCATGTCTTGGGGGTATGATATTTGTGTGTCTGTAACTTTAGTCATTGTATCATTTCAAATCCAAATTGCTGAAGTACAGAGACAAAACAACAACACATTTGTCACTGTCCCAATACTTTGGGAGCTTACTGTATTGGTCGTTTGTCATATTCTCCATTAAACTGCAAAAAGTTCAACTGTAATGTGTTTTAATACTGTTTTCAGACAGCCTCGGATACAACCCTCCCTCCTTCCCGCACGCACACACACCCCCCACCACCACACATCCACTCCCCACCACCACACATCCACTCCCCACCACCACACATCCACTCCCCACCACCACACATCCACTCCCCACCACCACACATCCACTCCCCACCACAACACATCCACTCCCCACCACCACACATCCACTCCCCACCACCACACATCCACTCCCCACCACAACACATCCACTCCCCACCACCACACATCCACTCCCCACCACAACACATCCACTCCCCACCACCACACATCCACTCCCCACCACCACACATCCACTCCCCACCACCACACATCCACTCCCCACCACAACACATCCACTCCCCACCACCACACATCCACTCCCCACCACCACACATCCACTCCCCACCACCACACATCCACTCCCCACCACCACACATCCACTCCCCACCACAACACATCCACTCCCCACCACAACACATCCACTCCCCACCACAACACATCCACTCCCCACCACCACACATCCACTCCCCACCACCACACATCCACTCCCCACCACCACACAACCACAACACATCCACTCCCCACCACAACACATCCACTCCCCACCGCAACACATCCACTCCCCACCGCAACACATCCACTCCCCACCGCAACACATCCACTCCCCACCCCACCACACATCCACTCCCCACCACCACACAACCACTCATCCACTCCCCACCACAACACATCCACTCCCCACCACAACACATCCACTCCCCACCACAACACATCCACTCCCCACCACAACACATCCACTCCCCACCACAACACATCCACTCCCCACCACCACACATCCACTCCCCACCACAACACATCCACTCCCCACCACAACACATCCACTCCCCACCACAACACATCCACTCCCCACCACAACACATCCACTCCCCACCACAACACATCCACTCCCCACCACCATACATCCACTCCCCACCACAACACATCCACTCCCCACCACCACACATCCACTCCCCACCACAACACATCCACTCCCCACCACAACACAACCACTGCCCACCTCCACCCAGCAGAACTTAAATAAAGCTACTCCAACACAGTGCAATTAGCTAACCTGCTCTGACATGCCTCTTTACCATTCCTTTAAGTGTCTTCTACACACATCTTTATCTGATCTTCCCTGATCCTACAACTCAACTATAACCGTTGAGATGTTTAACACTGACAATATGGCTGGCAGTACACTTTTCTAACAGTGTATTTTAGTATTGAGTTGTAAACACCAATGACAGTAATAACGAACGACAGCAGACAACTCATGGTGTCATCTGCTTAAACACTACCGAGATGGAATAAGTTGAGTAACCCTTCTTATAAACAGTAACCCTTCTTATAAACAGTAACCCTTCTTATAAACAGTAACCCTTCTTATAAACAGTAACCCTTCTTATAAACAGTAACCCACACTACTCCTCTTCTATTGGTTGAGTCAGACAGTAAAATGCTTTGAAGTGACACAAGCTACTTAAAATGGTCTCTCTCTCTCTCTCTCTCTCTCTCTCTCTCTCTCTCTCTCTCTCTCTCTCTCTCTCTCTCTCTCTCTTCTCTCTCTCTCTCTCTCTCTCTCTCTCTCTCTCTCTCTCTCCTCCTCTCTCTCTCTCTCCTCTCTCTCTCTCCTCTCTCTCTCTCTTCTCTCTCTCTCTCTTCTCTCTCTCTCTCTCTCTCTCTCTCTCTCTCTCTCTCTCTCTCTCTCTCTCTCTCTCTCTCTCTCTCTCTCTCTCTCTCTCTCTCTCTCTCTCTCTCTCTCTCTCTCTCTCTCTCTCTCTCTCTCTCTCTCTCTCTCATAGAACATGTAGGAGCCAGGCACACGGATACACTCCCTCAAATTCCTTCTCTTTTATCAACACCATTTATACCCTCTGAGTTGGCACACCGTCCCTGCAGGTGTCCGCATGGTTCTATTAGCTCAACAGAGGTGGAAAGTTTGAAAGCCACAGTGATAAGGCCACACCTTGATAGCCGATATCACACAGCCAAACACCATTGTTGAATACAGCTGCTGTCTAGATCTATTCTTCCAACTATACATACACTACATTTTCTATCCTCATTCATCTTCTTCAAAGTTATAATTAATGTCATAACCTGGTCACAGTCATAATATTAAGAAAACAGCTTCATTCAAAAATGTTGTGCATCGTATAATATGTAAAGTCTACCCTAACCTTACATAGTCAAGATTTCAGGAATAAAGGTAGCAGGGCTTTCATGTATAGTACTCAGGCAGTATCAACAGTTCCCACCCTTTCAGCATGGTAAGGTAATAGTCATGATTGGAATTCAACAGAGCAGAACAACAGTATGGTAATACACTGGTGGGATCTGACTCATTCATTCATACCTCCCTCCCTCCCTCCCTCCCTCCCTCCCTCCCTCCCTCCCTCCCTCCCTCCCTCCCTATTCTCACACACCCGACTTCCTCCTCTCACAATTATGGTACAATTCTGGTACAGAACTGAGCAGAGCAGAGCAGAACAGAGTGGAGATTAGTAGAGCAGAACAGAACGGAGCAGAGCAGAACAGAGCTGAGTAGAGCAGAACAGAGCGGAGCTGAGCAGAACAGAGCTGAGTAGAGCAGAACAGAACAGAGCTGAGTAGAGTAGAGCAGAACAGAACAGAGCTGAGTAGAGCAGAACATAGCTGAGCTGAGCAGAACAGAGCTGAGTAGAGCAGAACAGAGCGGAGCTCAGTAGAGCAGAACAGAGCGGAGCTGAGCAGAGCAGAACAGAGCTGAGCAGAGCAGAACAGAGCGGAGCTGAGCAGAACAGAGCGGAGCTGAGCAGAGCAGAACAGAGCGGAGCTGAGCAGAGCAGAACAGAGCTGAGCAGAGCAGAACAGAGCGGAGCTGAGCAGAACAGAGCGGAGCTGAGCAGAGCAGAACAGAGCGGAGCTGAGCAGAGCAGAACAGAGCGGAGCTGAGTAGAGCAGAACAGAGCTGAGCTGAGCAGAACAGAACAGAGCTGAGTAGAGCAGAACAGAGCGGAGCGGAGTAGGCCTGTCACTGACCTCATGAGGGCAGCTCTCGCAGAGCTGGAAGTGGCAGAGCCCCCTGGAGAGCTGCTCTGGGCTGGCCCTGCAGCAGTCCTCCACTCCGTGGTCCATGGCCCTGTTCACGTTGGGCACGGGGAAGGCACACATGGCTGAGTTACTGTACGGCCTTCCAGAGCCATCTGTCACTGCAAACACCCCATAGAGGATGTCATCCTTCTCCCTCACCCCCAGCTCCTCTGCCAGCTCCTTCCCTGCCCGGCTGAAGTGGGCCGCCTGCAGCCCATTATACACCACGTCCTGGAACATATTGTTCCCCCTCCTCCTGCGCCTGCGTTTGGGCTCGAAGCGACACTCCAGCACCACCTCACGGTACAACCAAGCCTCCGTGTCCTTCACTGGGAGACGGCCCAATCGCGTCTGATATGAGTCCAGGAAGTTCTCCCTCTGGACAGACAGGAAGTACACATAGTCCTGTGTGGAGAAGCTGTAGATGTAGTCGATCCGGTAGGAGTTCTGTAGTTTAGGGAGCACAGTCAGACCCTGCATGACCATCTCAAAGCCATCCAGGGTCGACAGTGGCCGGCGCACCGATATGGACGGTCTGCCATACCTCTGTGCCACACGCTCATTGAGTGTAGCCGCTACAAAGAAGTGGGCTGTGTAGGCTTGCTCCACGATGATGACCTCAGTGCCCAGGGGGCTGGCCAGGCAGTCAGGGCAAAGGGACGGAGAGTTAGCATCCTTCCTGAAGAGACATTCAGATTTAGGTGGGGTATCATCAGAGTTAAGTTCATGTAAGTGACAGACCCCATGCTGAGAGCTCCCACAGGAGTACAGAGAGTTAAGATAAGGTGAAGGATCCAAGAGCAGGACCTCATTGTCCGTGTCTACTGAGTCCTCAAGATCGGCCTCGATGTCACACAGGCCACAGGTCTGACACTCTGGGCTGCCCACAGGGCCTGTCCTCAGCTCCCATAACTTACTGAGCTCTCCACTCACTGCCTCAATCACATTCTGAGAAGCCACATAAACCTCAGGCACGTATGGGTTGACCACTATGTTCTGGATGGGTTTGGCTGTCTGGAAGTGGGGTATTGAGTAGCTAACGGTGAAATCCACCTCCTTGCGAGGGGTCCTGGGACAGTTGTCCAGTCCTGAGGCTTTGAGGGTCTGTATCCACATGCATGTCACCAGGAAGGTGGCCCAGGGGACCATCTCCACTGCTACTGCCTGCTACCTACAGCCACGAGAACAGGAGATTTCTCCTCTCCTCCTGAACATTCTGGGGATCAGCAGCTCTGTGGAGAGAGAGAGAGAGAGAGAGAGAGAGAGAGAGATGTAATGTTTACTGTTAATATTTATTGTTTATTTCACTTTTGTTTACTATCTACTTCACTTGCTTTGGCAATGTTAACATACATTTCCCATGCCAATAAAGCCCTTAAATTGAAATTGAATTGAATTGAAAGAGAGAGAGAGAGAGAGAGAGAGAGAGAGAGAGAGAGAGAGAGAGAGAGAGAGAGAGAGAGAGAACTGAGTGGAGAATGAGGATGAACTAGAAGGAGTTTATAATAACTCTCTAACCCATTTACAACAGAGAACTAGTGTTTTGATGTATTCAGCTTGTTAAAAAGGGGGATGAGAAAAAATATATCTTAAGTGCCAGTTTACTCTGCTAGCCTGATTTGTATGACCAGAATGAGTCACAGTTTTGTTTACTCTTCTCATGTTGTTAGAGAGATAGTATGGGTATTATTTGGGGATGGGAAGGTTTGCTGATACAATCTGTGGTTGATGGAGTGGTATTTTGTGCTAAAACTATAAACATGATGTCATATTTATTCAAACGGATTGGTATGCATAACATAAGTGTTTGAGTAGCAGTCCAGACAGTCATTAGAGTTCCACTCTATGGGAAATGCCAACTAGTTGAAAGTGGGTCAAGAATCTACATTGGACAAGACAAAACATGGTCCCTGTTGATGTAACTGTGGAAATGTACTGTATGCGTTTCAGAGTCTCTCTTTCAAATGAACAAAAAACAATAGCTAAATCCCTTTGTGTAACCCTATTTCATGTTTCATTACTGTGTCTGATAGATTTACTATAATAAAATGTTTGTAGAACCATGGTCACATGAGTTAGACGTCAGAATGAAAGATTAGATGAAGGTAGTGACGTTTCAGTAACTTCCTGTAATATAGCACCACCATCAAAATGCTGTCTGAAAATATAAAATGCTTTCAAATCAAAAGATTAACATAGGCCTACACTGCAGAATAAAACACAATTCAGCCTCTAATCACATAATATTTATTTGAGGTCTATAACCTACTACAATGAATGTTATAGGTCTGTGATTATTGACAGAATTGTGTTTATGATAGTTTGTAGGCTAACCATTGTGTGTGTCTGGAATAAGAGCAGCAGATAGGCTAGTACGTCATACTTTTTTAGATAACTGGAAGATGAAGAAAGAAAACAAGACAAACAATTGGATGAAAAATCGTCGGGATGTTTTGGTATCAGAAAAAGAGCAGAATACTAGCATACAACCGACATGCACGCTTATTGATAATAAATAATTTATAAACGCACTGAATTAGTGTAAAGTAATATGGCAGCCAGATTGCCAGGTACATACCTGAGTGCGTATTATGCCGCGCCTCCAGGTTAACTAAAGTCTTGATTCCCAAACACAACACTAGCTGTCTTTGTTGTTGTCTGTGACACTAGGCTGCATGAGGTCCAGTTCTGTGCGCGTGTTGATGTATGGAGCCAATCCAGAAATTCCGTGTGAACTTTCTGTATGGTCCTGGGACAAGACACATACCTGCAGCACAACAGATGCACGGTTCCGCGTATACTCCTCATGCCCCGCCTACGGCAAGGAAGTACGCACTGGTTTTGATTGCACAATAAAAAAAAAAGCTAAGATAAAATATTACTTTTTCCTCTCTTGAGATTCTCATCTGGAGTCACTTGAAGGAAAGCAATTTTCACACTCACTCATGAAAGGAAGCAAACGATCACACACTCACTCGGGGATGTAAGGGGTACAGGAGAAGAGACCCAACATTCCAAACTTTTACTAACCAATATACTGTATGTCCAAGCATTCTTGGCAGATGGAATGCGGCTGTGTGATACGCCTCCCTGCAGACAGTTGCCAAATATGCCTTGCTATCAGATAAATCTCAGACACATCCCATACCAGTTTTCCTTTACACATAAAATACATGTATTATACTGACTACAAATCAACAAGAAATTCGAAGAGCAGCAAGATCAATTTACTTCATGGTAAGTGAGGATCTTTAGCCTCTGAATAGATGTAGGCTATTAAAACTATGTTATTTTGGGTACCAGGCCAGGGACAGCAGCCTTGTCTCATAGACTAGACGTAACATAGTAAAAGTAATTCAGGGAAACTTACATGATTATGGTATGTTACCTTTTTTTTTTGTTGGTATGGTTACATAAGACAGATGGTTACTTAAGGCAAAAACGAAAGTAAGGTGGTTGGTCTGGGTGGATGAGTAGGCATATAACGCGAACGTCTAGCAACCCAAAGGTTGCGAGTTCATCAGGGACAACTTTAGCATTTCAGCTAATTATCAACTTTTCAACCACTTACTACTTTTTAGCTACTTTGCAACTACTTAGCATGTTAGCTAACCCGTCCCCTAACCCTTTAACCTAACTCCTAAACTTAACCACAACCCCTAGCCTAGCTAACGTTAGCCAGCTAGCAAATGTTAGCCACCTAGCTAGAATTCGTAACATAATACTTTTTGCAAATTCGTAACAAATAGTATGTTTGCAAATTTGTAAGATATTGTATGTTTTGCAAATACGTAACATATAATACCAATTGTAATTCGTAACATATCATACGAAATGGGTGATGGAGATCCACAAATGAATACATGTATACCATACAAAATGAGTGTGCCGGATTTACATACAGAATAATACGAAATGCTCTGAGACCAGGTTGCGGACAGATAGGCCTACAACAGGTGTGGGTCAGTGTTGTCTTAAAAGCACTATTTTCTTGGATCGGTTTTACTTCCTCACTTTTAAAATATCCCTTCTCATTGTTTGTTTTTATTCATACTAAATAAAACCTATCCTCCCTCCATGGTGCACACAGTCAAACATTTACCTATAATCCAAAGTACAAGTCCTGTCCTTGGGCCGGTTTCCCGATAGCGATGGAATTTAGGCTTACTAGTGTTTTAACAACACATCATAAAAATAACATCCGAAGATGTCACACCCGTTTCCCATGACACCACGCAGTGCACTCATTACAAAGTGAACATGGTTGTTTAATTAATGATATCTGATAGCTTGCTGTGTGTGTTGGCTTATAATGTTAATATTTTATCTGTGTTAGCTAATTGCACTGTTTATTGTGCTGCACATTTTCTTATTGTTCCACTGAATGCTGTTTTGAAGTGCTATTATGACTAACTACATTTGTTTTCAGAATGTAGTTGGGACAGAGCGCCCAGTAGGCTACACAACAGCACAGCTGGAAAACGACAGTTTCTCAAAATGTATACAAATAACTTCAAAAAGATTGGACTGCTAAGTGGTAGTCCCTGTTCTCCTGCATTCTTGTTTTACTTTTGTAAGTAAGTTTGTTGGGGAGAAGAACATCAAGGAAAGACTTGCTAGCTAGCTAACTTAGCTGGCTAATTTTAGCTAGCTAACATAGCTCTCTGGCTAATCCTCCATGGACATGGTAAATAAAAAAAAATGTACATGTAGGCATTGGTTGTAGCTAGCTAGCTAACATTTTGATATCTGTTTAGTTCATGTCTGAAAGTAAATGTTTGTATGTGTGTGTGTTTGTGTTCTCTGCGCGTGTGTGTGTGAGCGAGATGATGAACCCAATAACTTTAGAAAACATTGTCATGCCAACATTGGCATGCTAGTTATGTGTGTGAGAGCAATGATGATTATGATCACAAGATTGTCATCATGTCAACACTGTGTCATGCTAGCTGTGTGTGAGTGTGTGAGAGAGAGAGAGAGAGAGAGAGAGAGAGAGAGAGTGAGAGAGAGAGAGAGAGATGGTGCATGAATACACATATAGTAAACATTGATTGTGTGTGTGAGACAATAATCTAGCCT
The DNA here is from genome assembly GCF_020615455.1 of Coregonus clupeaformis. Classification (NCBI taxonomy): domain Eukaryota; kingdom Metazoa; phylum Chordata; class Actinopteri; order Salmoniformes; family Salmonidae; genus Coregonus; species Coregonus clupeaformis. The sequence continues at coordinate 10,565,888 of NC_059201.1, read as the reverse complement.
AATTCTTGAAACGTGTATTTTTTTGTAATTTGTATTTGACAATACGATACATTTTTCATATCCCTGTGCTACCTCAACACTCATTCTAATGTTACACCTCTCAACTGCCTTTTTCAATTCTCGATTCTCTTTTTTTGCAGGAATTTTTTGCTTGGATGGAAGGATGGAGGAGCAAACAAAGGGAATGAGTACAGAATTTATCCAGCAAGCTGACATTTAAATAGCCTACGTTTTGCTGTCTATCTCTCGCTCTCTCCGTCTGTCTGCCTGACTGCCAGATTGCTGAGGGGCAACATAGTCAATGTACTTGCTAGACTAAGTCTAACTTAGTGAAGACCTTAGGTAACGGTTAATCGTGATTATTCTGTCTTTACAGACCTGATGCATGACCTCTACAGCAGTGCTTGGCCACCCACTCAGTTACCAGTCATCTATTCTGCCACATCCCAGAGAAAGGATACAGCAGAACCACCCCTCCTTGTATCCATAGTCATTGACAGTAAGTTGTGTGCAAAATTATAAATTTTTTCTTCTGTTTGATACTCTGATCTTCAATAAACCACATCATCACACTTTGTACATTTAGTAGATACAGTAGTTCACGTTTGAGATCTTCAAAAGACAGGTAAATAGGGGCCACTAGCAGCTGTACAGGCTATCTTGCCCCATAAGTACCACCTATGAAACTTGGGATTGGTGGAGGAGGCACTCCACATTACATGAATACAGGATATGATTAAGTCGGAGAGTTACAAAGCAATCATATTATAATAGAGTGGAAAATTCCACAGCTAATCTTTGAATATGTAATAACTGATAACTAATTATGAGCAGATATTAAGCACAATGAAACTTTTTGAACCTCAGAACAGTTTTCTTTTAAAGGAAGGAAGATGTGTAGCCTCCTGTAGCTCAGTTGGTAGAGCATGGCGCTTGCAACGCCAGGGTTGTGGGTTCGATTCACACGGGGTGACAGTATGAAAAATGTATGCACTCACTAACTGTAAGTCACTCTGGATAAGAGCGTCTGCTAAATGACTAAAATGTAAATGTGTTGTTATGTGTTAATCTTTTTTTTTTTTTTACATTTAAGTCATTTAGCAGACGCTCTTATCCAGAGCGACTTACAAATTGGTGCATTCAACTTAGGATAGCCAGTGGGACAACCACAACTTGATCACAGTAAGTACACTTCTTCAAACAAGCAGCTGTGAGCAAAGTCAGTGCAATCAGGGACAACTACATCTCGATCAAAATAAGTACATTTCTTTAAACAAGTCAGTGCTAGCAGGTGAAATAAGTCAGGTGTTAGTTTAGACAAAAGACAGTGGTAGTAAAGGGGGGGTAGAAGGATTACTGTTATACTATTCCAGGTATTCCTTAAAGAGGTAGGGTTTCAAGTGTCTCCGGAAGGTGGTCAGTGACTCCGCTGTCCTGGCGTCGTGGGGGAGCTTGTTCCACCATTGGGGTGCCAGAGCAGCGAATAGCTTTGACTGGGCTGAGCGGGAACTGTGCTTCCGTAGAGGTAGGGGGGCTAGCAGGCCAGAGGTGGATGAACGTAGTGCCCTCGTTTGGGTGTAGGGTCTGATCAGAGCCTGAAGGTAAGGAGGTGCCGTTCCCCTCACAGCTCCGTAGGCAAGCACCATGGTTTTGTAGTAGATGCAAGCTTCAACTGGAAGCCAGTGGAGTGTGCGGAGGAGCAGGGTGACGTGAGAGAACTTGAAGGTTGAACACCAGACGGGCTGCAGCGTTCTGGATAAGTTGTAGGGGTTTAATGGCACAGGCAGGGAGCCCAGCCAACAGCAAGTTGCAGTAATCCAGACGGGAGATGACAAGTGCCTGGATTAGGACCTGTGCCGCTTTCTGTGTAAGGTAGGGTCGTACTCTGCGAATGTTGTAGAGCATGAACCTGCAGGATCGGGTCACCGCTTTGATGTTAGCAGAGAACGACAGGGTGTTGTCCAGGGTCACGCCAAGGTTCTTAGCACTCTGGGAGGAGGACACAATGGAGTTGTCAACCGTGATCATGGGAGTGGGCAGTCCTTCCCCGGGAGGAAGAGCAGCTCCGTCTTGCCGAGGTTCAGCTTGAGGTGGTGATCCGACATCCACACTGATATGTCTGCCAGACATACAGAGATGCGATTCGCCACCTGGTTATCAGAAGGGGGAAAGGAGAAAATTAATTGTGTGTCGTCTGCGTAGCAATGATAGGAGAGACCACGTGAGGATATGACAGAGCCAAGTGACTTGGTGTATATATAGAGGGAATAGGAGAGGGCCTAGAACAGAGCCCTGGGGGACACCAGTGGTGAGAGCATGTGGTGCGGAGACAGATTCTCGCCACGCCACCTGGTAGGAGCAACCTGTCAGGTAGGACGCAATCCAAGAGTGAGCAGCGCCGGAGATGCCCAACCCGGAGAGGGTGGGGAGGAGGATCTGATGGTTCACAGTATCAAAGGCAGCAGACAGGTCTAGAAGGACGAGAGCAGAGGAGAGAGAGTTAGCTTTAGCAGTGCGGAGAGCCTCCGTGACACAGAGAAGAGCAGTCTCAGTTGAATAACCAGTCTTGAAACCTGACTGGTTAGGATCAAGAAGGTCATTCTGAGAGAGATAGCAGGAGAGTTGGCTAGAGACGGCACGCTCAAGAGTTTTGGAGAGAAAAGAAAGAAGGGATACTGGTCTGTAGTTGTTGACATCGGAGGGATCGAGTGTAGTTTTTTTGAGGAGGGGTGCAACTCTCGCCTTCTTGAAGACGGAAGGGACATAGCCAGCTGTCAAGGATGAGTTGATGAGCGAGGTGAGGTAAGGGAGAAGGTCTCCGGAAATGGTCTGGAGAAGAGAGGAGGGGATAGGGTCAAGCGGGCAGGTTGTTGGGCGGCCGGCCGTCACAAGTCGCAAGATTTCATCTGGAGAGAGAGGGGAGAAAGAAGTCAAAGCATAGGGTAGGGCAGTGTGAGCAGGACCAGCGGTGTCATTTGACTTAATAAATGAGGATCGGATGTCGTCAACCTTCTTTTCAAAATGGTTGACGAAGTCATCCACATAGAGGGAGGAGGGAAGGGGAGGAGGAGGAGGATTCAGCAGGGAGGAGAAGGTGGCAAAGAGCTTCCTAGGGTTAGAGGCAGAGGCTTGACATTTAGAGTGGTAGAAAGTGGCTTTAGCAGCAGAAACAGAGGAAGAACAAGTAGAGAGGAGGGAGTGAAAAGATGACAGGTCCGCATTAAGACTACGTTACCCAGCAGGCTATGTGAGGGTGGGGTGAGTTGAAGTATGCCTTGCATGGCTACACAAAGAGATTGCTAGCTGAAGTATCTGTTTATTAAAAGTAGTTAAACCTACGCCCCGGTTTGTCATTATACAAGGAACAAACATAACATTGTTGTCCTCCGGTGGCTAGCTAGCTAGCTAAGATTGTCCCTTTCCTAAATTAGCCATGAATGGAGATAGGGATTTGGACTTGGACTTAATTCTCTGTACTGGCCAATGATTATAACGGCGATTCTGATCCAACCATGAATTCATACATTGTTGTGCCCCTGGCCTGAGATGTTTTTCTACTTGCACACAAGCACGCGCACACACAGAGAGACATCAGAACCATAGACAGCCACATCATATTTAGCTTACGTTCACTGGATTCAATTGTTTTTGGTATGTTTTAGTTGTCAACGTATTAGACTAAGCAGAGGTAATTTGATGATGTTTAAATGTTGAAGTTGAAATGGTGCTGGAATAGTGGCAGCTCCTGTTTTCTTTGCGACTTGCGGTAACTCTTTGTGGTTCTAAATCAATAGTTGTTTAGTAGTCATCCATACTTTGCGTCCTCATCAGCTGAAGACAGGGTTGCCAGGTCAAGCAAAAATTTCTAGCCCAATGACTACTCAAAACCCGCCCACAAGCCCTGAAAACTAGCCCCCCCCCCAAAAAATTGCAGCAAGAGAAGAGTTGCCACATTATCGAGCAAATTAAGAAGGAATCTCGACTTAATTTCGAACGACCTAAGAAGCAAAATTTGCGAGATTGACATTTCATTTCAGTTGGCATTGGCTAGGCCTTTGGTTAGCTAGATGCAGGTTAACTATAGCCCCTGATAGGCCTACATCTCATTTCAGATAGCCTACAGTAGCCTAGGGAAAATGTAAAATGAACGATTTAGCAGCTTGCTTAGTTCAAATTGACAGAGTAATTTATTCAACAGCGAGGCACTATCGAGGTAAGAAGTGCTTCCATTGCCCAATAGCCTGCTGGAATAGGCTACTGAGGATGGGGTCGTAATTTCAATCACTGAATCAAATATAAAAAATTGATATGAACTGAATAGGCCTATGCTTGTCAACAACAGCCAGTGTTTTATTTTTACCTGTAGCTTAATCTGACTGATTTATGTCAAGATAATAATGCATTCTAACAACAGTTGAATGGCAATTGAGATATCAATTATGATCATGGTCAGAGTTCTAACTTCCAATTTCATTATCTAAACATGGCCATTAATAATTGCATAATAACACAGGGCTACAACAACAATAAACTGAAATTATAGGCAATTTATTAAATCCGTTTACCAGCTCCAGGTAGGCTACACAAGTGGCACAAATTGATTTGCAATGACTCCAGTGATATTGTAATTTCAACATATTTATTGTATAAAATGGTAGGCTAAAGCTACAGTAGCCTACATAGGCATATCAATTAATAGGCTGATTGATGGCCAACAGATGCAAATGTGTAATTCTCCACATTAAATGTCAGTTTCATTGTGGACTTTTCACCATAACAGAAGCACGCGAAGGAGTTCCAAAATGTCCATTTCAAATTTCCAGTTCCGCTCGAGACCGAGGAACTGAGCATGCGTAAAACCCATGTTCCATAAGCAAAATCGAAATTAAAATGCAGTTTAAACCACCTCCGAGCAAATTTATCTAATGCGCTCTAGAGCGCCTAAAGTCGTTTTCCTGTGCTTTGTCACCGTTATTTCTTGATATGCATCAGTTCTAGCGCGTCAATGTTTTATAGAAAAGAGGTTGGAAATAGGTGTCTCCATAATTACAATCTAAATAGCCTACGTATAACTGCTAAAAACTTGTCAGGACGTGGGCGTGTGCTGCTCTGTCTCCTCTCACTCATGAGACTCAGCTGCCTTCTGCAGCGGTCAGGCTCACCCCCCCCCAGCGGTCAGTCTCACCCCCCCTCTTCGGCCCTCCCCACCCCTCACTCACTTAGAAACAGGCTGCCTCACTTCCTGATAGCCACGTTGAATAAAGGTTACGTAAGGTAAGTAGTATGTCTTGAGTATTCCAGTCATTTTCTAATCTGATAGATAAAGCCTTTCCCATAAGCAGCCCATTCAGAGCCTGACAACAACATGCCTGGCTGTTTTCAGTCCACCTCTGTTTGACTTGGACTGACTCACAGGCCTGTTTGGAAGGACTTGACAGTCTGAGAATGGACCTCATTTGTACAGGAATAGAACCTGGCAGGGAAAACAAAACATAATCTCTCCAAATGTAGCAAAGACATCATTGCACAAACTCACCTCCCAATGTTGACACATTTTATTCCTTTCTTTTGGTCAAGAATCTAAAAACGTAATGTGTGGTATGTGGTAATAACTAATTAAGGGCCGTCCTATAAGCAAAAAGACACCAAACACATTTATCTTTTAGTCTACATGTCTTCAAATCAGAAATGTTGTCATTATGTTCATCAAAGAAGGAAAGCTGATATTTCAGTTGTCAGAAGTTGAAGAATTAATAACTACATCTATTTATTAAAGGGATAATTGCTAAGATGTATTGTACATTATGAAATGAATGTCAAACCTCCATTGTCCCTCTTGAAAGGATGTGGCAAAAGGACCTAGGCACTGAATTTGATGAGGAGGTATGGTCTGACTTCTGTAATAAGATCCACTACCCACTTACTAGTCTTCTTTCTCCCCTATCTCTCCAGATTAAATCTTGCGACGGCCGGCCGCCCAACAACCTGCCCGCTTGACCCTATCCCATCCTCTCTTCTCCAGACCATCTCCGGTGACCTTCTCCCTTACCTCACCTCGCTCATCAACTCATCCTTGACCGCTGGCTATGTCCCTTCCGTCTTCAAGAGAGCGAGAGTTGCACCCCTTCTCAAAAAACCTACACTTGATCCCTCCGATGTCAACAACTACAGACCAGTATCCCTTCTTTCTTTTCTCTCCAAAACTCTTGAGTGTGCCGTCTTTAGCCAACTCTCTTGCTATCTCTCTCAGAATGACCATCTTGATCCAAACCAGTCAGGTTTCAAGACTGGTTATTCAACTGAGACTGCTCTTCTCTGTGTCACGGAGGCTCTCCGCACTGCTAAAGATAACTCTCTCCTCTGCTCTTGTCCTTCTAGGCCTGTTTGCTGGCTTTGATACTGTGAACCATCAGATCCTCCTCTCCACCCTCTCCGAGTTGGGCATCTCCGGCGCGGCTCAGTCTTGGATTGCGTCCTACCTGACCGGTCGCTCCTACCAAGTGGCGTGGCGAGAATCTGTCTCCGCACCACGTGCTCTCACCACTGGTGTCCCCCAGGGCTCAGTTCTAGGCCCTCTCCTATTCTCGCTATACACCAAGTCACTTGGCTCTGTCATATCCTCACATGGCCTCTCCTATCATTGCTACGCAGACGACACACAACTAATCTTCTCCTTTCCCCCTTCTGATAACCAGGTGGCGAATCGCATCTCTGCATGTCTGGCAGACATATCAGTGTGGATGACGGATCACCACCTCAAGCTGAACCTCTGCAAGACGGAGCTGCTCTTCCTCCCGGGGAAGGACTGCCCGTTCCATGATCTCGCCATCACGGTTGACAACTCCGTTGTGTCCTCCTCCCAGAGTGCAAAGAGCCTTGGCGTGACCCTGGACAACACCCTGTCGTTCTCCGCTAACATCAAGGCGGTGACCCGATCCTGTAGGTTCATGCTCTACAACATTCGGAGTGTACGACCCTGCCTTACACAGGAAGCGGCACAGGTCCTAATCCAGGCACTTGTCATCTCCCGTCTGGATTACTGCAACTCGCTGTTGGCTGGGCTCCCTGCCTGTGCCATTAAACCCCTACAACTTATCCAGAACGCTGCAGCCTGTCTGGTGTTCAACCTTCAAGTTCTCTCACGCCACCCTGCTCCTCCGCACACTCCACTGGCTTCCAGTTGAAGCTTGCATCTACTACAAAACCATGGTGCTTGCCTACGGAGCTGTGAGGGGAACGGCACCTCCTTACCTTCAGGCTCTGATCAGACCCTACACCCAAACGAGGGCACTACGTTCATCCACCTCTGGCCTGCTAGCCCCCCTACCTCTACGGAAGCACAGTTCCCACTCAGCCCAGTCAAAGCTATTCGCTGCTCTGGCACCCCAATGGTGGAACAAGCTCCCCCACGACGCCAGGACAGCGGAGTCACTGACCACCTTCCGGAGACACTTGAAACCCTACCTCTTTAAGGAATACCTGGAATAGTATAACAGTAATCCTTCTACCCCCCCTTTACTACCACTGTCTTTTGTCTAAACTAACACCTGACTTATTTCACCTGCTAGCACTGACTTGTTTAAAGAAATGTACTTATTGTGATCGAGATGTAGTTGTCCCTGATTGCACTGACTTTGCTCACAGCTGCTTGTTTGAAGAAGTGTACTTACTGTGATCAAGTTGTGGTTGTCCCACTGGCTATCCTAAGTTGAATGCACCAATTTGTAAGTCGCTCTGGATAAGAGCGTCTGCTAAATGACGTAAATGTAATTAAGGAGACAAAGTACATATTCATGTTAAAGTTGTACCCTTTTTAGTTGTTATTTTCTTCTCTCTTTTTTTTGGGGGGGGGGGGTATATCAGCTTTAATATTTCAGATAGATTGTAGCTTCCATCAATGTAATTGTCTGCATCACTTCCAATCCCCCATATGTAATTTTTTCTTGCAAAAAAAAAAAAATATATATATATATATACATATATACACACACACACACACACACACACACACACACTACCGTTCAAAAGTTTGGGGTCAATAAGAAATGTCCTTGTTTTCGAAAGAAAAGCAATGTTTTTGTCCATTAAAATAACATCAAATTGACCAGAAATATAGTGTAGACATTGTTAATGTTGTAAATGGCTATTGTAGCTGGAAACGGCTGGTTTTAATGGAATATCTACAGTTGAAGTCGGACGTTTACATACACCTTAGCCAAATACATTTAAACTCAGTTTTTCACAATTCCTGACATTTAATCCTAGTAAAAATTCCCTGTCTTAGGTCAGTTAGGATCACCACTTTATTTTAAGAATGTGAAATGTCAGAATAATAGTAGAGAGAATGATTTATTTCAGCTTTTATTTCTTTCATCACATTCCCAGTGGGTCAGAAGTTTACATACACTCAATTAAGATTTGGTAGCATTGCCTTTAAATTGTTTAACTTGGGTCAAACATTTTGGGTAGCCTTCCACAAGCTTCCCACAATAAGTTGGGTGAATTTTGGCCTATTCCTCCTGACAGAGCTGGTGTAACTGATTCAGGTTTGTAGGCCTCCTTGCTCGCACACACTTTTTCAGTTCTGCCCACAACATTTCTATAGGTTTAAGGTCAGGGCTTTGCAATGGCCACTCCAATACCTCGACTTTGTTGTCCTTAAGCAATTTTGCCACAACTTTGGAAGTATGCTTGGGGTCATTGTTCATTTGGAAGACCCATTTGCGACCAAGCTTTAACTTTCTGACTGATGTCTTGAGATGTTGCTTCAATATATCCACATAATTTTACTTCCTCATGATGCCATCTATTTTGTGAAGTGCACCAGTCCCTCTTGCAGCAAAGCATCCCCACAGCATGATGCTGCCACCCCGTGCTTCACGGTTGGGATGGTGTTCTTCGGCTTGCAAGCTACCACCTTTTTCCTCCAAACATAACGATGGTCATTATGGCCAAACAGTTCTATTTTCGTTTCATCAGACCAGAGGACAGTTCACCAAAAAGTATGATCTTTGTCCCCATGTGCAGTTGCAAACCGTAGTCTGGCTTTTTTATGGTGGTTTTGGAGCAGTGGCTTCTTCCTTGCTGAGCGGCCTTTCAGGTTATGTCGATATAGGACTCGTTTTACTGTGGATATAGATACTTTTGTACCTGTTTCCTCCAGCATCTTCACAAGGTCCTTTGCTGTCGTTCTGGGATTGATTTGCACTTTTCGCACCAAAGTACGTTAATCTCTAGGAGACAGAACGCGTCTCCTTCCTGAGCGGTATGACGGCTGCGTGGTCCCATGGTGTTTATACTTGCGTACTATTGCTTGTACAGATGAACATGGTACCTTCAGGCGTTTGGAAATTGCTCCAAGGATGAACCAGACTTGTGGAGGTCTACAATTTTATTTCTGAGGTCTTGGCTGATTTATTTTGATTTTCCCATGAGGTCAAGCAAAGAGGCACTGAATTTGAAGGTAGGCCTTGAAATATATCCACAGGTACACCTCCAATTGACTCAAATGATGTCAATTAGCCTATCAGAAGCTTCTAAAGCCATGACATCATTTTCTGGAATTTTCCAAGCTTTTTAAAGGCACAGTCAACTTAGTGTATGTAAACTTCTGACCCACTGGAATTGTGATACAGTGAATTATAAGTGAAATAATCTGTCTGTAAACAATTGTTGGAAAAATTACTTGTGTCATGCACAAAGTAGATGTCCTAACCGACTTGCCAAACTATAGTTTGTTAACAAGAAATTTGTGGAGTGGTTGAAAAACAAGTTTTAATGACTCCAACCTAAGTTTTAATGACTCCAACTCCGTACAGAGGCCCATTATCAGCAACCATCAGTCCTGTGTTCCAATGGCACGTCGTGTTTGCTAATCCAAGTTTATCATTTTAAAAGGCTAATTGATCATTAGAAAACCCTTTTGCAATTATGTTAGCACAGCTGAAAACTGTTGTGCTGATTAAAGAAGCTGCCCATCTTCATCTTTTCTGTTTATTGGCCAGTCTGAGAAATTGTTTTTTCTTTGCAACTCTGCCTAGAACGTCAGCATCCCAGAGTCGCCTCTTCACTGTTGACGTTAAGACTGGTGTTTTGCGGGTACTATTTAATGAAACTGTCAGTTGAGGACCTGTGAGGCACCTGTTTCTCAAACTAGACACTCTAATGTATTTCTCCTCCTGCTCAGTTGTGCACCTAGGCCTCCCACTCCTCTTTCTATTCTGGTTAGAGCCAGTTTGCGCTGTTCTGTGAAGGGAGTAGTACACAGCGTTGTACGAGATCTTCAGTTTCTTGGCAATTTCTCGCATGGAATAGCCTTCATTTCTCAAAACAAGAATAGACTGACGAGTTTCAGAAGAAAGTTATTTGTTTCTGGCCATTTTGAGCCTGTAATCGAACCCACAACTGCTGATGCTCCAGATACTCAATTAGTCTCAAGAAGGCCAGTTCTATTGCTTCTTTAAATCAGCACAACAGTTTTCACCTGTGCTAACATAATTGCAAAAGGGTTTTCTAATGATCAATTAGCCTTTTAAAATTATACACTTGGATTAGCAAACACAACGTGCCATTGGAACACAGGACTGATGGTACTGATAATGGGCCTCTGTACGCCTATGTAGATATTCCATAAAAAATCTGCAGTTTCCAGCTACAATAGCCATTTACAACATTAACATTGTCTACACTGTATTTCTGATCAATTTGATGTTATTTTAAATGGACAAAAAAATGCTTTTCTTTTGAAAACAAGGACATTACTAAGTGACCCCAAACTTTTGAACGGTTGTGTGTATACAGTGGGGAGAACAAGTATTTGATACACTGCCGATTTTGCAGGTTTTCCTACTTACAAAGCATGTAGAGGTCTGTAATTTTTATCATAGGTACACTTCAACTGTGAGAGACGGAATCTAAAACAAAAATCCAGAAAATCACATTGTATGATTTTTAAGTAATTAATTTGCATTTTATTGCATGACATAAGTATTTGATACATCAGAAAAGTAGAACTTAATATTTGGTACAGAAACCTTTGTTTGCAATTACAGAGATCATACGTTTCCTGTAGGTCTTGACCAGGTTTGCACACATTGCAGCAGGGATTTTGGCCCACTCCTCCATACAGACCTTCTCCAGATCCTTCAGGTTTTGGGGCTGTCGCTGGGCAATATGGACTTTCAGCTCCCTCCAAAGATTTTCTATTGGGTTCAGGTCTGGAGACTGGCTAGGCCACTCCAGGACCTTGAGATGCTTCTTACGGAGCCACTCCTTAGTTGCCCTGGCTGTGTGTTTCGGGTCGTTGTCATGCTGGAAGACCCAGCCACGACCCATCTCCAATGCTCTTACCGAGGGAAGGAGGTTGTTGGCCAAGATCTCGCGATACATGGTCCCATCCATCCTCCCCTCAATACGGTGCAGTCGTCCTGTCCCCTTTGCAGAAAAGCATCCCCAAAGAATGATGTTTCCACCTCCATGCTTCACGGTTGGGATGGTGTTCTTGGGGTTGTACTCATCTTTCTTCTTCCTCCAAACACGGCGAGTGGAGTTTAGACCAAAAAGCTATATTTTTGTCTCATCAGACCACATAACCTTCTCCCATTCCTCCTCTGGATCATCCAGATGGTCATTGACAAACTTCAGACGGGCCTGGACATGCGCTGGCTTGAACAGGGGGACCTTGCGTGCGCTGCAGGATTTTAATCCGTGACGGCGTAGTGTGTTACTAATGGTTTTCTTTGAGACTGTGGTCCCAGCTCTCTTCAGGTCATTGACCAGGTCCTGCCGTGTAGTTCTGGGCTGATCCCTCACCTTCCTCATGATCAGTGATGCCCCACGAGGTTAGATCTTGCATGGAACCCCAGACCGATGGTGATTGACCGTCATCTTGAACTTCTTCCATTTTCTAATAATTGCGCCAACAGTTGTTGCCTTCTCACCAAGCTGCTTGCCTATTGTCCTGTAGCCCATCCCAGCCATGTGCAGGCCATATATTTTTCAACTGTACTGTGATGTTTCACAAAAGTTCTGAACCCTTCTATTCTCATTGTTTCTACAGATTGTAAATTGAAAATACTTTTTTTTGGAAAAGTATTATTATATTATTGATCGATTGACTATGACTTTTCAGATCACCCAGTAGTGCTATCTGCAGGGTTAGCTCGAGGTAAATATTGCAATCCTTCAGCCATTCCTGGACCTGTGACCAAAAACAAGCTACAAATGGACAGTACCAGAACAAATGATCTAATGATTCTGTCTCTTCGCAGCAAAATCTGCAGAGCTGGGAAGATTGTATCCCCCATATAAATAACATTCTATTGGTAGCAAGAATTTTGTATAATAATTTAAATTGAAAAATTCTAAGTTTTGAATCCGGCGTCGTTTTGCGTATCAGTTCATAAACACTATGCCATGGAATCGGTACGTCAAAAATCTCTTCCAAACTATTTTGCAATCTATATTGGACGGCTGTCAATCCTTTGGTCCATAAATGAAACTGGTAAACTTTTTTATTTATCACAATTTTCATTAACCAATTATGTTCTTTAATGCAGGGCCGACAGACAAGTTCCTTACTTTTTCCCCCTTCCACTTTCCTCTTCCATTTTTGCGGTAATGCTGCAATTATTTGGTTGTAATTTTGGGTAGAACAGACATTTCCATATGTTTTTGTTAGCTGCATGTGCGACATAACTCCACCAGCCCTACCTATGATATCATTTAAGAAGATTATTTTTTGAAAAAAATGTATAATGTATAAAAGTGTATAAATGTATAAAAGGTATAATGTTTTTTTATCAATTAGTATAGTTGAGTTTAACCACAACATTTGTTGCATTATTTGTTCTGTCGTTTCTGGAGGAATAAATTGAAATTGCAACCAACTTTCTATGGCTTGTTTTAGAAATAGTGATATTTGGGAGATTATTTCCTTTTCAAATACCTGAAAGTGAGAGGTTGTAATCTGAATAAAGATGAAAAAGGCCATTCTTGAACATGAGGTGAGACAATCTTACTAATTTGCTAGAGAACCAGTTCGGATTTAAGTATAACTTTTGTATGACTGAAGCTTTTAGTGATAGGTCTAATGCTTTAATATTTAATAATTTCTGTCCTCCGAATTCATATTCATTATATAAATAGGCCAGTTTAATTTTGTCTGGCTTGCCGTTCCAAATAAAATTGAATATTTTTTTCTCATGTAATTTAAAAAACTGTTCGCTAGGCGTAGGCAAGACCATAAGCAAAAAAAATCAGGGTGATTTTTCCACAAATAGACAGGTATTTACCTTTCCATGGTAGCAAGATCTTATCTATTTTTGCTAACTTTCTATTAACATTTATTGGAGTGAGATCATTTATTTCATTTGGGATATGTATTCCGAGTATATCCACATCACCATCAGACCATTTTATTGGTAAACAACATGGTAATGTAACATTTTTATTTTTTAGTGATCCAATATGTAATATAGTACATTTATCATAATTTGGTTGTAATCCAGAGGGGTTAGAAAATGTATCTAGATCCTCTATGAGGCTGTGGAGGGATTCATGTTGTGGATTTAAAAGAAAACATGAATCATATGCGTACAATGACACCTTTGTTTTTAAGCCCTGGATTTCTAATCCCTTGATATTATTGTTGGATCTGATTTTAATAGATAACATTTCGATGGCCATAATAAATAGATATGCCGATAGTGGACAACCTTGTTTCACTCCTCTTGACAGTTTAAAACTTTCTGAGAAATAGCCATTATTTACTATTTTACACCTAGGGTTACTATACATGATTTTAACCCATTTTATAAGAGATTCTCCTAAATTGAAATGCTCCAGGCATTTATATATAAACCCCAGTCGTACTTTATCAAATGCCTTTTCAAAGTCTGCTATGAATAGCAGGCCTGGTTTCCCAGATTTTTCATAGTGTTCTATTGATTCCAGTACTTGCCTTATTTTATCTCCAATGTATCGTCCATGTAAAAAACCTGTCTGATTAGAATGAATAATGTCCGACAATACCTTTTTAATTCTATGCGCAATACATTTTGCTAGAATTTTTGCATCACATAACTGAAGTGTAAGGGGCCTCCAATTTTTTTTATGGACTGGATCTTAATATTTTCCACTTGTATCCTGTTTCAGTAATAAGGAAATCAGACCTTCTTCTTGAGTGTCTGATAATCGTGTCAAGTTCTTTGTGGATCAGGGTTGGGGTTTCATTTCAATTCCAGAAAATTCCGAAAGTAAACCAAATTCCAATTCCAAATGGAAAAGCATTGAAGATAATTGGAATTTCAGTGTAGCCTACTTCCTGAATTGACTGGAATTTATATGAAAAAAAAACAGAACTAAGTGAGTTTGTATTTTGAATTTCGTGGCCGCACAATGAGATTGGTGGTTGCAAGTATGATTTGCAAATGTGTAATTTAATTTTGCAAGCTTGTATCATGTGTGAAAAATGTAACAACGGTCACAAACTTGTAACTTGACATTTGAATACATTCAATAAGATATGCAAGTATAATTTATTTTCAGAATTATTACAAGTCCATTTACGAGTATGAATATTCTGCTGTAAATCAAAAATACACTTGCAGATTTTGAATCTACGCGCGCTTGGAGTTCTGTCTCTGTTGTCAGGTTCCCAAGAGATTAGTAAACTTGTAAAACGTTCTGTAAATTTGTAGAAATACATTTGCAAGTGAAAATGTGATTTGTGCTCTGGGGGCAGGACCTTTTACTCCTGACCAATCAGTTCCCTCTGCCAAAACCACAACCGCCTAACCATTGGCTGGATTGTTCCATCAATCAAATCTCAGGAAGTAGCTCCCCACATGAGCAAGAGAGGATGAGGTAAATTAAACGAAAATGATCTACTTGAAAGTAATTGGCAGAGCTGCCAACTCTCACACATTGGCCGTGAGATACACGCATTTGAACCTCTTCTCACGCTCTCACGGCACACCTCATATCTCACGCATTGAAAAGTCCTGCTTTTATTTTTGTAATTAGTCCATTGTATAGTCAGCGTGTTAACTTTTCAACTGTGCTCCAAATCGTTTTGAAATCGGAGCATCTGCGCCTGCAATTTAACATCACGAGCAGCACGTCTATCATTGTCCCATCTTGCCACAGCACCGTGAACCGCAGCACATTGAAGCATATGATTGGTATAGTTATGTAAAGGTTCAAGGGGATTGGACGCATGTTTGAAAGAAACGCCCCTCAAGATTAGAGTGGAGCTGAATGGAGAGAGAACGTACTCCGCTGAGTTTCTAAAACTGTAAAAAGAGCAGTGGCGATTTTAGTATGTACATTTTGGTGGAGCAAAAAAATAAAAGGTTTAGTTGCATGCCAGCAAAGCCACAACACAACACTAAACAATACACTATGAAAAATGTATGTACTCACTAACTGTAAGTCGCTCTGGATAAGAGCGTCTGCTAAATGACTAAAATCTCCAATGTAAATGTAATTAATTGCACTATAACAGTGACGAACGGTGCCCACAAACTGTTAAGGCCGACATAAAGCTGTCCCAACAGCGGAGCTTTCCTTTCAGCACCATGGAGTGAATCCTTACCACCGCTACACCTGGCTATCAGCGGAGCCTCGTCTGGCAGCGAAACAGTTCTTTCAGCCTCATTTACTGACTTTTTAAAACCATAGCTGATATGGCTGACTTGCTTAAACAAATGTGGTTTCTACTGACTCCTTGTGAATTTGTGTAAGTCGATTGTCCTTCAATGATAACGAACGCCAACATGAGTTTTGACTTTTGAACCATACAAACATTATTACATATATGTTCAGTAAATTCATAAATGTTTGTTCTTATAACATTAACACTTAGCTCTAAGTATAAGCAAGTGCAAGCAAACGAGCTGCGACTAGGTAGGCCTATTCGTTCAGCACTTTCAAAATGGACACTGACAGAAATTCAGATTGATGTTAGTTCAGATAAATTCAGCAAGATGTTGAGGCCTTAAAGTCACCACACAGAGAGAGAGAGAGACAGAGAGCGAGAGAGAGAGACGCGGTTAGCCTACCATTTGAAGTATTTTATTAGGCCAATGTGGTCTAAAAAGGAAGGAAAATACATTCACGAGGATCCACTTTTATAGACAACATACCAACTCACAGACAGTGCATTGCGCAAACAAAACAACCCTCTCAATATTACATGGGTCTATTACTGAACTTTTTGTTGAAAACAAATATTTGAATGGGAAAAGACTGTCACTAGCAAACATGGTTACAGACCCAACAACATTATATAATTTAGTATCCCCTCCTCGTGAAGAAAAGCACGAGCTAATTTATGCAGCCGCATATGAGACATTTATGGACTCACCATTGTTGTGCTGTGCTCACTTGAACAGGAAGGTGGTGCAGCAGTCCTTCTTGTGGGCAAATTCTGTCATCAAAGGTGTTTCAAGACAACTGGGAACTCGAAAAAAAACAAGGTCGAATCATGACGTCAGTGATCTTTAGGTTGGAGCTCTAGAAAGAGGGCCGAGTTCCCTGCTTGGAATTCCGAGTTGGATGACTGTTCAAAACGTATGTTCCCAGTCGGAGCTCGTTTTTTTTCCAAAGTTCCCAGTTGTCTTGAACTTATTGAAGTCTGAGATTTCCGAGTTTCCAGTTGTTTTAAATGCAGCAGAAGTCATGCTGGATTGACAGAATGGCCAATGTACAGTGGGGGAAAAAAGTTTTTAGTCAGCCACCAATTGTGCAAGTTCTCCCACTTAAAAAGATGAGAGAGGCCTGTAATTTTCATCATAGGTACACGTCAATTATGACAGACAAATTGAGAGAGAAAAAATCCAGAAAATCACATTGTAGGATTTTTTATGAATTTATTTGCAAATTATGGTGGAAAATAAGTATTTGGTCACCTACAAACAAGCAAGATTTATGGCTCAAACAAACCTGTAACTTCTTCTTTAAGAGGCTCCTCTATCCTCCACTCGTTACCTGTATTAATGGAACCTGTTTGAACTTGTTATCAGTATAAAAGACACCTGTCCACAACCTCAAACAGTCACACTCCAAACTCCACTATGGCCAAGACCAAAGAGCTGTCAAAGGACACCAGAAACAAAATTGTAGACCTGCACCAGGCTGGGAAGACTGAATCTGCAATAGGTAAGCAGCTTGGTTTGAAGAAATCAACTGTGGGAGCAATTATTAGGAAATGGAAGACATACAAGACCACTGATAATCTCCCTCGATCTGGGGCTCCACGCAAGATCTCACCCCGTGGGGTCAAAATGATCACAAGCAAAAATGAGCAAAAATCCCAGAACCACACGGGGGGACCTAGTGAATGACCTGCAGAGAGCTGGGACCAAAGTAACAAAGCCTACCATCAGTAACACACTACGCCGCCAGGGACTCAAATCCTGCAGTGACAGACGTGTCCCCCTGCTTAAGCCAGTACATGTCCAGGCCCATCTGAAGTTTGCTAGAGTGCATTTGGATGATCCAGAAGAGGATTGGGAGAATGTCATATGGTCAGATGAAACCAAAATAGAACTTTTTGGTAAAAACTCAACTCGTCGTGTTTGGAGGACAAAGAATGCTGAGTTGCATCCAAAGAACACCATACCTACTGTGAAGCATGGGGGTGGAAACATCATGCTTTGGGGCTGTTTTTCTGCAAAGGGACCAGGACGACTGATCCGTGTAAAGGAAAGAATGAATGGGGCTATGTATCGTGAGATTTTGAGTGAAAACCTCCTTCCATCAGCAAGGGCATTGAAGATGAAACGTGGCTGGGTCTTTCAGCATGACAATGATCCCAAACACACCGCCCGGGCAACGAAGGAGTGGCTTCGTAAGAAGCATTTCAAGGTCCTGGAGTGGCCTAGCCAGTCTCCAGATCTCAACCCCATATAAAATCTTTGCAGGGAGTTGAAAGTCCGTGTTGCCCAGCGACAGCCCCAAAACATCACTGCTCTAGAGGAGATCTGCATGGAGGAATGGGCCAAAATACCAGCAACAGTGTGTGAAAACCTTCTGAAGACTTACAGAAAACGTTTGACCTGTGTCATTGCCAACAAAGGGTTGGTAGCTTAGTGGTTAAGAGCGTTGTGCCAGTAACCGAAAGGTCGCTGGTTCTAAACCCCGTGCCGACTAGGTGAAAATCTGTCGATGTGCCCTTGAGCAAGGCACTTAACCCTAATTGCTCCTGTAAGTTGCTCTGGATAAGAGCGTCTGCTAAATGACTTTAAAAAAATATATATATATATAACAAAGTATTGAAAAACTTTTGTTATTGACCAAATACTTATTTTCCACCATAATTTGCAAATAAATTCATTAAAAATCCTACAATGTGATTTTCTGGATTTTTATTCCTCATTTTGTCTGTCATAGTTGGCGTGTACCTATGATGAAAATTAAAGGCCTCTCTCATCTTTTTAAGTGGGAGAACTTGCACAATTGGTGGCTGACTAAATACTTTTTCCCCCCACTGTATTTAACCTTTTCTGGCCCATGGTGTTGCGAGTTAATGTTTATCCTTTCACGCTTGGAAAAGAGACCAAGGCACTTAACCCTAATTGCTCCTGTAAGTTGCTCTGGATAAGAGCGTCTGCTAAATGGCTTTAAAAAAATATATATATATATAACAAAGTATTGAAAAACTTTTGTTATTGACCAAATACTTATTTTCCACCATAATTTGCAAATAAATTCATTAAAAATCCTACAATGTGATTTTCTGGATTTTTATTCCTCATTTTGTCTGTCATAGTTGGCGTGTACCTATGATGAAAATTACAGGCCTCTCTCATCTTTTTAAGTGGGAGAACTTGCACAATTGGTGGCTGACTAAATACTTTTTCCCCCCCACTGTATTTAACCTTTTCTGGCCCATGGTGTTGCGAGTTAATGTTTATCCTTTCACGCTTGGAAAAGAGACCATTTCAGACAGATGTTTCTAAACCCTTGAACCCAGAATTGGACCACACACCCTCTCCACCGAATATTGATTGCTTTGCAATGCTTGCAGTTAGCCACTGATTCATTCCAAACCACTCAATGTTGAATTTGCGATTTCCGACTTGTTGTATAATGTTTATGTCCAATGGCCGATGAGCACCGATGCCTTTTATCTATAATTTATCTTCATATGACAAGGATTGAAAAGGATTTGCCAGTAGATTGTCGACGTGATTCATGATGATGACTGCTTGTCTAGCTTGCTAGCTAAGATGTTGAAAGTAACATCATCAGTCCAATCAAAGCTACGGTAGATATAACATGATTAGATGTCATTTTATCTGTGGCCAATGACCTTGAGCCTTCTTGGATGGGCACTTCTAATCTAAATCTATGGCAGCACACAAGCGGGCTTGAACTGCTCTCCCTATAGATTCTGCGGTGACATAGTGTCCCCATGAGTGACAGAATACTGAGCCAATCACGGCGCAACTAGAGAAGATTACCAAAGCCTACGCTCTGTATATTCCGCTGGCTGCCCCTCCACCACAGAAAGCACTGAGCCAGGCTGAAACACCTGCATTTTGGAGCTGCCTTACTCAAGAAAGAGACCATGTTTGTACTCAAGAAAGAGACGATGTTTGTATGCGGCTTTATTAACTCAATATATATATATATATTTTTACATTGTTTACAAACTGATATGTGACATGAATTAATTCCAAAATAACATACAAAACAGTGTTTTTTAGCAAAACAGGTGGGGCTCAAAACATGAATGACGGGTCGCCACTGAAAAAGAGCAGCACGGTAGCCTGTTTTATGTACAATGTTGTCAACAAAATTAGGTTGCTGTTAGTCCTGTCCCTATTGCAGAATTCAGCCTTTTGACAGCATGTACTAAAGTCGATTTAATCCACACTTGCATCAGTCTCCTCATTTGGTGATTGGCATTTAGGCTGTGACAACGAAAAGGCAGCAGGCAGGCAGACCTACACTACAGTATGTTTTATCAGGGAAGTCTGGTAGGGTGACTTGATTTGTAACTATGAAAATCATTTTGTCAAACAGATTGTGAACACAAAAGTGTACATTTGATTCTAGAGGGGGGACAATAAATATAAAATAATTTGGGTAGAGTCTAGAGGCAGATTTATGTCATCTTGTCTTCAGGAGATTTTATTAGCTATTTACTTTATTTAGTCTGATCAGTGTAACAATTCTCATTCTTAACAATGGGCAAAAATATAGAGTAATTACTGTTTGTCAGCAAAGAACAGTACTGTTATTCCCCACACTTTTATTCCACTTCTTCCCAATTTTGCCAGTGTAATGACATATTTGAAATCTGATATGCCTACTTGTGTCTTTGAAAATGAATAATATGAGGCTATGTATTTTTGCAGCCATTCATGAACAGTTTTGAACAAGTCATACAAATAAGCATTGGATATTAAATGCTCCATGAATCAAATATAACTTTTGACATTTTAGTATTGTGCACATGCTAGGCAGAGATGGTAGGGTGACTCACAACTCATAAACATCATATTTAGTCTATGTAGAGTAAGATGAAGGCAGGGATCCTCAACTAGTAGGAATAAACCACCTGCATATTGATATTCATTAGCTTTTTCAAACACCCAGCACATGGGAAACATAGATCAGGGGTGGGCAACCCTCCTGGAGAGAAAGCAGGATTTTCTTCCAGCCCTATTTTAAAGAGATAGTTCACCCAAATTACAAAATATAAAATGTTTGTGTCCTTATCTTGAAAGCAGTGTATGGACAAGCAGACTGCAATCTATGATTTGGTTACCCACTGCCATCAACCATTAATATTACAATTTCTTGTGAATAGCGTTGTTGTAGTGTTAACACTCCACTGTACTGTCTGAATAAAGTGTCAAACCACCAAAAAATATATACTTAATTTTCGTTGCATACTTTACATTTCATCCCCCAAAAATCTCAAAGCAACAAAGTTGTCAAATTTGTAGTGTTCATTTAATGTTCAAAGCATCCTGAATACACCTAATTTTCCACCCTGGTCATAGGCCTGAGCCATGTCAAAATACGTAGAATAGCAGGAAATGAGCTTTAAAACAGTCAAATCTTCCTGGGGGAGGACCCCCAGCCCCCCGTCTAGGGATTGTGCCAGGGGGCAATGAAATTCAAATAGCAAATCTCACTCCAAGCTTTCTTCAAAAGTTGGCAGCCCTGTAATCTTTTCTTTTATCTGTGTTCATTTTTGGGGGGTGGTGAAAAGGCATGACAGTCGTTTGCTTATCATGTGAAATATAATGGTACATTTCAGACGAACTCCAGGCCAGCCATTGCATTGACAGCCGCTATTAGCTAGCTGGCCTCTGACATTCATCCTAGCTTTACTATCAACTGGCTAGCTTTATCAGCCAGCTTTAGACGTGAGGGGAAAACAAATATATTTGCTAGTTAGTTAATCATCTGATTGATGAAGTTGATTATAAATGCCACTAGCTAGCTAGATAGCTAAATTGAAACCGCTGGGAGAAAGCTAGCTAGTTAACTCCCACCATCATCACTGCAGTGCAGCTAATGTTAGCTAGGTTTCTAGAAAATAAAAAAATATATATTTGAAGCTAAACTCAGCAAAAAAACACCAGCTGCATTAAGTACTGTAGTGCATCTCCTCCTCATGTACTGCACCAGATTTGCCAGGTCTTGCTGTGGAATGTTACCCCACTCTTCCATCAAGGCACCTGCAAGTTCCCTGACATTTCTGGGGGGAATGGCCCTAGCCCTCATCCTTCGGTCCAACAGGTCCCAGACGTGCTCAATGGGACAGACAATCAGCTGTCTGTCCTGTCTCCCTGTAGCGCTGTCTTAGGCGTCTCACAGTACGGACATTGCAATGTATTGCCCTGGCCACATCTGCAGTCCTCATGCCTCCTAGCAGCATGCCTAAGGCACGTTCACGCAGATGAGCAGGGACCCTGGGCATCTTTCTTTTGATGTTTTTCAGAGTCAGTAGAAAGGCCTCTTTAGTGTCCTAAGTTTTCATAACTGTGACCTTAATTGCCTACCGTCTGTAAGCTGTTAGTGTCTTAACGACCGTTCCACAGGTACATGTTCATTAATTGTTTATGGTTCATTGAACAAGCATGGGAAACAGTGTTTAAACCCTTTACAATGAAGATCTGTGAAGTTATTTGGATTTTTACAAATTATCTTTGCAGGACAGGGTCCTGAAAAAGGGACGTTTCTTTTTTTGCTGAGTTTATATTTTAAAGACTTGTTACTGACTTTTGAACACTTGTCAAACTACTTAATTCCACTGCCTGTTTATTGATTAATTGGTGACTGAAAAAGTTGGCAAGAAAAATGCTCCTCCCAATTTCACTGCAAATAAACCATTAGGCTGGTTGGGTATCATTTGGCTGACGTGCACATTTACATGAGTGTTTTATTAGCTTAATTATCGAAGTTACTGTCTGTCTAGAATTATTGTTATTCATGTTTTTGTTGTTATTGCATTTAAGGTGAAGAGGGAGTAAGATCACTAGAAAGCAGCATGCTGCCAGACCACCAAACCCAGGAGGTTGGTGGCACCTTAATTGGGGAGGACGGGCTCGTGGTAATGGCTGGAGTGGAATTAGTGGAATGGTATCCAATACATCAAACACATGGTTTCCATGGTTTCCATGTGTTTGATGCCCTTCCATTTACTCCATTCCAGCCATTACCACGAGCCGTCCTCCCCTCAGCAGCCTCCACTAGTATTACGTCAATGCTTATGAACTGGATATTGTATTTGAATTGCCCATTTATATCAATGACACTAACAAAATGGTTGGATTGTTTAGCAACGTGCAGTAAATGCTAACATGGTTTTGGTGGTGAAATATACATAATGTATTTATTGTCATCTCCCTGTCAGGCCACTGCATGCTGTGACATTGGCCTGGATGGTGACACATCTTGTTACTGACTTTCAAGCACTTGTTAAACTACACTGAACAAAAATATAAACGCAACATGTAAAGTGTTGGTCCCATGTTTCATGAGCTGAAATAACAAATCCCAGACATTTTCCATACGCACAAAAAGCTTATTGCTCTCATTTTGTGCACAAATTTGTTTATAGCCCTGTTAGTGAGCATTTTTCCTTTGCCAAGATAATCCATCCACCTGACAGGTGTGGCATATCAAGAAGATGATTAAACAGCATGATCATTACACATGTGCACCTTGTGCTGGGGACAATAAAAGGCCACTTTAAAATGTGCAGTTTTGTCACAACACAATGCCACAGATGTCTCCAGTTTTGAGGGAGCGTGTAATTGGCATGCTGACTGCAGGAATGTCCACCAGAGCTGTTGCCAGCCCCCATCCCTTACATCCCTAACACCCAGACAGATTTAAAGAACTTGGGAACCTCCCAGCCACCAGGAAATCATCTTGTTCTTGGAGTTTATTCACAAGGTTAGATAGAAATAGATCCACACATGGTATTCTCTATCATTTAGAAGTGTCGCTAAACTTGTAAATTGGGTAGCTCATTCAATAATACAGATGTGGGTGATTTCTGTCCCAGGGGACTGAACTGTGTGCAAGTTTTTGTTCAGTTTAGACCACCATTAGTTGAATGAGGTGTTAGTGAAGTGCTGGAACAAAAACATGTACACTCCTGTGTAAAGAACCTATGGCTGTCATGACTTCAATTGACTAAATACAGTTACCATTTTCTTTTGTTAATCTATGCAGGTTTGACATATGATTTCCAGGAGCCTGGTGGAGATGGATATAACCATAATCCAAGGCAGGACATTTCCCTGCATCCAAGTGACTACCTCATGAAGCTGGTTGAGAGAATGCCAAGAGTGTGCAAAGCTGTCATCAAGACAAAGGTGGCTATTTGAAGAATATCAAATATAATATACATTTTGATTTGTTTAACACTTTTTTTGTTACTACATGATTCCATATCTGTTATTTCATAGTTTATGTCTTCACTATTATTCTACAATGTAGAAAATAGTAAAGAAATAAAGAAAAACCCTTGAATGAGTAGGTGTGTCCAAACTGTTGACTGGTAGTGTATATATAATAATTTATCAAACCTACAAGCAATACCAGACTATTATTATGATGGGAGATTATAATACGGTTTTAAATACCTCAATGGACTGTAAAGGAAATCACACTAAAAACTATCACCCTCATGCACTTAAGGAAATCACAAATGTCATGGATATATTGGAACTTGTGTATATATGGAGGCTTAAATATCCTGACCTAGTGAGATATACATGGCTGAGGCTCAATCAAGCTAGTTGTCTTGACTACGTTCTTATGTCATTCTCGCTGGCACCAAAAGTTTTAAAAGTGTTTATAGGGGATAGAATGCGGTCGGACCATCAAATCATTAGCATACAGTTGAAGTCGGAGGTTTACATACACTTAGGTTGGAGTCATTAAAACTAGTTTTTCAACCACTCCACAAATGTCTTGTTAACAAACTATAGTTTTGGCAAGTTGGTTAGGACATCTATTTTGTGCATGACAAGTAATTTTTCCAACAATTGTTTACAGACAGATTATTTCACTTATAATTCACTGTATCACAATTCCAGTGGGTCAGAAGTATACATACACTAAGTTGACTGTGCCTTTAAACAGCTTGGAAAATTCCAGAAAATGATGTCATGACTTTAGAAGCTTCTGATAGGCTAATTGACATCATTTGAGTCAATTGGAGGTGTACCTGTGGATGTATTTCAAGGCCTACCTTCAAACTCAGTGCCTCTTTGCTTGACATCATGGGAAAATCAAAAGAAATCAGCCAAGAACTCAGAAAAACAATTGTAGACCTCCACAAGTCTGGTTCATCCTTGGGAGCAATTTCCAAATGCCTGAAGGTACCACGTTCATCTGTACAAACAAAAGAGTGCAAGTATAAACACCATGGGACCACGCAGCCGTCATACCGCTCAGGAAGGAGACGCGTTCTGTCTCCTAGAGATGAACGTACTTTGGTGCGAAAAGTGCAAATCAATCCCAGAACAACAGCAAAGGACCTTGTGAAGATACTGGAGGAAACAGGTACAAAAGTATCTATATCCACAGTAAAACGAGTCCTATATCGACATAACCTGAAAGGCTGCTCAGCAAGAAAGAAGCCACTGCTCCAAAACCGCCATAAAAAAGCCAGACTACGGTTTGCAACTGCACATGGGGACAAAGATCGTACTTTTGATGAAACAAAAATAGAACTGTTTGGCCATAATGACCATCGTTATGTTTGGAGGAAAAAGGGGGTAGCTTGCAAGCCGAAGAACACCATCCCAACCGTGAAGCACGGGGGTGGCAGCATCATGCTGTGGGGGTGCTTTGCTGCAGGAGGGACTGGTGCACTTCACAAAATAGATGGCATCATGAGGAAGGAAAATGATGTGGATATATTGAAGCAACATCTCAAGACATCAGTCAGGAAGTTAAAGCTTGGTCGCAAATGGGTCTTCCAAATGGACAATGACCCCAAGCATACTTCCAAAGTTGTGGCAAAATGGCTTAAGGACAACAAAGTCAAGGTATTGGAGTGGCCATCACAAAGCCCTGACCTCAATCCTATAGAAAATGTGTGGGCAGAACTGAAAAAGCATGTGCGAGCAAGGAGCCCTTCAAACTTGACTCAGTTACACCAGCTCTGTCAGGAGGAATGGGCCAAAATTCACCCAACTTATTGTGGGAAGCTTGTGGAAGGCTACCCGAAACGTTTGACCCAATTTAAACAATTTAAAGGCAATGCTACCAAATACTAATTGAGTGTAGGTAAACTTCTGACCCACTGGGAATGTGATGAAAGAAATAAAAGCTGAAATAAATAATTATCTCTCCTATTATTCTGACATTTCACATTCTTAAAATAAAGTGGTGATCCTAACTGACCTAAGACAGGGAATATTTACTAGGATTACATGTCAGGAATTGTGAAAAACTGAGTTTAAATGTATTTGGCTAAGGTGTATGTAAACCTCCGACTTCAACTGTATATATTACTCTTTCAGAATTTCCACGTGGGCGAGGATATTGGAAATTTAATCAAAGCCTATTGGATGATAACTTGGTTATAACTAGGTCAGAGGAATTTATAAAGGACTTTTTCCACCTAACATAGGTATAGCAGATCCCCTTATTGTATGGGACACTTTTAAATGTGCCTTTAGAGGCCATGCAATTCAGTACTCATCTCTAAAACAAAAGCAATTAAGGTCAAAAGAGTCCATATTAACAAAGGAAATGGAAGGACTAATAGTACAGATAGATAGCAATAAAAACTGTACCATAGAGGCACAGAATAAGTTAGAGGAAAAAGAAAAAGAAATGGCGAACTGGATGGAGCGTGGGGAAAAATGCACCAAATTATTTCAACATAGAAATGCTACCAAAAAGAATTTACTGAAACTTGTGACAAATGATGGAGTCACCCATGAGTCACGATATTATGAAAGAGGAAGCAAAGTACTTTAAGCACATGTTTTCGTTTCAGTCTCCTCCATCTCCACTAACCGAAGATAACTGTATGGATATTTTTCCTATTATTAATGTAAAATTAACAGCTGTACAGAAAGACTAATGTGAAGGTAAAATTACAGAGGAGGCACTGGCTGAAACTAGCCAGCTAACTAGCTACTTGCTATTAGCCACCGTTAGCGGTCTTCACCACTGTCCGTGGCCTGCACTACCTACCAGCCAGCTCTAGCCTGGACAATTATCGGCCAGTCTGCACAGTGTGCTATCGACCCAGAGCATATCGTATTTTCTGTCGGAATCACTGAATCACTGGACCATAACACTGGATCATCGCAACTAGCAAGCTGCAACAGAATGGCTGTTGTTGGCTAATCACCACTTTCCCGACGCACCAGTTAGCCTTGAGCTAGCCTCGAGCCAGGCCCATCTCCTGGCTATCTACCTCTCTGTCAACTGGACGGGACCTCCTAGTGTCGACACGGAGCCCCGCCAATCCATCACGACTGGTCTGCCGACGTAATCGTCTGATGTGGTTTCAACAGGCTTCCCGTTGCGACGACCACGAAGATCCATCTGCTAGCCCCAGCCCGCTAGCATGCGCAATCAACAGCCGTGCCTCCTGCTCGCCTGTGCTGTAGCAGCCTACGAACTGCTCCCGAACTTACCTACTGCTGTTCACTGGACCTTATGATCACTTAGCTACACAGCTGATGCCTGCTGGACTGTTCCTATACACCAGGGGTGTCAAACATACGGCCCGCGGGCCGGATCAGGCCCGCAAACGGGTTTAATCCGGCCCGCGAGATGATTTAGAAGAAGAAAAAAAAAGTAAAACTTTTTTTTTTTTTTTTTTTGTATAAAAATGCGCTGCAATTTTTCAATAAAATAAACTGCTGTTCCAATTGAGTCCACTGGATGGCGCAATAGCAATTGTGTTAAGCAAGCAAACTGTTTATACCGGGGCAGAGCAAGTAGGTCAAGCACGTGCAGCCAATGAGCTACTTTGTTTTGCCCGCGATATTTATTACGGCTTCTACTTTTAACATTATGTGCTTTGGCACCCTCATTGCCCCAATATGTCTTTGGCACCCTCATTGCCCCAATTGGCGGGTCTGAAGAAAGAGCAGTCTGTGTTTACTCACAGCCGAGACATCAGTGACGCTGCAGTGAAAGCTAGCTACCTCATTGCTAATGAAATCGCAGTGGCTTCAAAACCATTTAGTGAGGGTGAATTTGTAAAAACATGCATGATGAAGGCAGCGGAGATTGTGTGCCCTGAAAAGCGGCAGGCTTTTTGCAAATATCAGCCTGACAAGAAACACAGTTGCAGACAGGATTTCCGATCTTTCAGTGGATTTGGACAGCCAGTTGAAGCAAAAAGTAAAGTCATTTATTGCGTTTTTGGTTGCAATTGATGAAAGCACGGACATTACAGATGTTGCACAACTGGCCATTTTTTCATCCGCGGAGTTGATGACACATTGACCGTCACCGAGGAGTTCGTGCAGTTGGTGCCGGTGACAGATACAACGACAGCAGCTGATATTTTTACCGCACTCGTCGGGCGCGCTGGACAGGGTCGGAGTGGACTGGTCCCACGCTGTCAGCCTGGCTACAGATGGTGCGCCCTCAATGATCGGGAAAAAAGCAGGCGTTGTGACAAAGTTCAGAGAGAAAGTGCAATCTGCAAATGGAGGACATGATTTTTTTACTTTTCACTGTATTTTGCACCAGGAGGCTTTGTGTTGCAAGTCATTAAAGATGGATAACGTCATGAAGGTGGTCATCCAAACTGTTAATTTCATCCGATCCAGAAGCCTGAATCACCGTCAGTTTGACAGCCTTCTCAGAGAGAAAGACCACATCTATGGCCTGCCATACCACACTGAGGTAAGATGGTTAAGCCGAGGTGCTGTGCTGAGGCGTTTCTTTGATTTACGAGAAGAAATCGAACAGTTCATGGAAGAAAAGGGCAAACCAGTGTTAGAATTTCATTCCGCAGAATGGATGCCGGACCTTGCATTTATGGTGGATGTTACAGAGCACCTGAATAACTTGAACAAACAGCTGGTTGTCACGCAGTATTATGACAGCATACGTTCTTTCAAGTTGAAGCTGTCATTGTGGGAGACGCAACTTGCCGGTGGTGATGCAGTTCACTTCCCCTGTCTGAAAAATGTGTGCGCGACCCAACATGTGGCAGACATGAAGCGGTTCAAAGATAAAATAACTGGACTGTTACGGGAGTTTGAGCAACGCTTTCAGATTTATGTTTATATGTTTTTATGTTGATGTGCTATTGTTTTTAATTTATTTTATTTTAGTTGTATATTTAACCTATTCTTGACTCTGTGGTTCTTGCACTTGTTTGGGGAACATGATTTCATTGTTTTTATCTACATTTCTGCCTGAGAAATGACACCCTGATATAGTTCTGTGATCTGTGAAACAGTTCTGTTAATCACTGAGACATTGTGTGTTTGTGTGTTCTTTTTCTTTAGAATTTTCAAATAAACTTGACGTGTTTTATGATTAATAGTGATGTTGTGCTCGTACTATTTTGGACACACTGTCCTCAGGCTCCAGCTTTATGTTGTATGTTGATCGTATTAAAACAAAGAAAACAATCTGAAGTTGTTGTTTTTAAGTTATATATACCATGATTTTTCCGGTCCGGCCCACTTGGGAATAGATTTTCCTCCATGTGGCCCCTGAGCTAAAATGAGTTTGACACCCCTGCTCTAGATCCTACCCTGCCTTTCGAAAGTATTTGAAAGCCAAGTTAACAAACAGATCACCGACCATTTCGAATCCCACCGTACCTTCTGCACTATGCAATCTGGTTTACGAGCTGGTCATTCCTTGTCATGGGTGCACCTCCGCCACGCTCAAGGTCCTAAACGATATAATAACCGCGATCGATAAAATACAGTACTTTGCAGCAGTCTTCATCGACCTGGCCAAGGCTTTTGACTCTGCCAATCACCGCATTCTTATTGGCAGACTTGGTTTCTCAAATGACTGCCTCGCCTGGTTCACCAACTACTTCTCAGATAGAGTTCAATGTGTCAAATCGGAGGGCCTGTTGTCTGGACCTCTGGCAGTCTCTATGGGGATGCCACAGGGTTCAATTCTCAGGCCGACTCTATTCTCTGTGTATATCAATGATGTCGCTCTTGCTGCTGGTGACTCTCAGATCCACCGCTACGCAGACGACACCATTTTGTATACATAAGGCCCTTCATTGGACACTGTGTTAACAAACCTCCAAACGAGCTTCAATGCCATACAATACTCCTTCCGTGGCCTCCAACTGCTCTTAAAACACTAGTAAAACTAAATGCATGCTCTTCAATAGAAAGCTGCTTGCACCCGCCCGCCCGACTAGAATCACTACTCTTGGCGGGTCTGACTTAGAATATGTGGACAACTACAAATACCTAGGTGTCTGGATAGACCGTAAACTCTCCTTCCAGACTCACATTAAGCATCTCCAATCCAAAGTTAAATCTAGAATCGGCTTCCTATTTCGCAACAAAGCCTCCTTCACTTATGCTGCTAAACATGCCCTCGTAAAACTGACTATCCTACCGATCCTTGACTTTGGCGATGTGATTTACAAAATAGCTTCCAACACTCTACTCAGCAAATTGGATGTAGTCTATCACAGTGCCATCCATTTGGTCACCAAAGCCCCATATACTACCCACCATTGTGACCTGTATGCTCTCGTTGGCTGGCCCTCACTACATATTAATCGCCAAACCCACTGGCTCCAGGTCATCTATAAATCACTTCTAGGCAAATCCACGCCTTATCTTAGATCATTGGTCACCATAGCAACACCCACCCGTAGTATGCGTTCCAACAGGCCTCCTGTAGCTCAGTTGGTAGAGCATGGCGCTTGCAACGCCAGGGTTGTGGGTTCGTTTCCCACGGGGGGCCAGTATGAAAAATGTATGCACTCACAACTGTAAGTCGCTCTGGATAAGAGCGTCTGCTAAATGACTAAAATGTAAATGTAAAAAAATCTCACTGGTCATCCCCAAAGCCTCCTTTGGCCGCCATTCCTTCCAGTTCTCTGCTGCAAATGACTGGAACGAACTGCAAAAATCTCTGAAGCTGGAGACACTTATCTCCCTCACTATCTTTAAGCATCAGTTGTCAGAGCAGCTTACCGATCACTGCACCTGTACACAGCCCATCTGTAATTATCCCACCCAACTACCTCATCCCCATATTGTTATTTACATTGTTATTTATTTTGCTCATTTGCACCCCAGTATCTCTATTTGCACATCATCTTCTGCACATCTATCACTCCAGTGTTAATACTAAATTGTAATTATTTTGCACTATGGCCTATTTATTGCCTTACCTCCATAACTTACTACATTTGCACACACTGTATATAGATTTTCTATTGTGTCATATTTTTCTTCTAGAAACCTAGCTAACATTAGCTGCACTGCAGTGATGAAGGTGGGAGTTTGCTAGCTAGCTAGCTTTCCCCCAGCAGTTTCAATTTAGCTATCTAGCTAGTTAATGGCATGTATAATCAACTTCATTAATCAGATGGTTAACTAACTAGCAAATATAAAGCTGCCTGATAAAGCTAGCCAGTTGATAGTAAAGCTAGGGTGAATGTCAGAGGCCAGCTAGCTAAAGCAATAGTGACTGTCAATGCAATGTGGCTGGTCTGGAGTTCGTCTGAAATCTACCATTACATTTTACATGATAAGCAAATTACTGTCATGCCTTTCCACAAAAAAAAAGATTGATGAACACAGATAAAAGACACGATTACTTTCAAGTAGATCGTTTTGGTTTCATTTACCTCATCCTCTCATGCTCATGTGGGGAGCTTCTTCTTCTTCTTCTTTGGTATAATGGCGTTCGCAACAATTATATGTGCAATCCGCCACCTACTTGACAGGTGGATAATAAAGATACGAAAAGGGAAAAATGCGGGTAAAAAAAAAAGAATACGAATAATATTAAATAAAAAAATCCATATAAATTATAAATAACGAAATGTTTAATTAAACTAAAATCATCCTGCTTTTCTGTTTTAAATCAGGTCCCTCGACAGGCTCAGAACGATCCTGTGTTGGCGGGACATTTCCTGGTGACAGTAGTCCTTGCAGTGCTTCTGCCATTAAGTCTTGGAGGCCCAAAAGCTTCTTGGCTGCAGATATAATAATGTCCAACTTCTTGGACACTTGTGCAGTACAATTAATAACTGTGGTGTTAGGAATTGCGTAATTCAAATCTGGTATTGGAATAAGAGAAAACATAATCAATAGATATTCAATCCAAGCTAAATGTATTATATGCTAAATGTATGTATGATAAGTATGTTGGTTCGTATACGGGCTCACTGAAATACCACGCAGGGCAGACAGAGAACTAATCCATTGTTACAGGTTCTTCTTCAAATACTCTGACAGAGATAGTTCCCACTCTCTGCTGGCCAATCAGAGTAGAGACTGAGCGTGGTTTAGACTTACTCAGCCTATCCGTTGGCGCACCGGCTTGTCCCAGTCCCTTGGCGCATCCCTGTTGCCAGGTGTCTAGTTGTTTTCATCACAACCTGTGGAGTTAGCACCCAAAAGACACCATTCCACTGTACTGTACTGTGAGTACCTAGTTCAAGGACGGTTCACAGACAACGGTTCACAGACAACAAAGAGGCAGTGTTCGTATCTGTAAGAAATACAAGTCTTATCTGTCCTACCCCCTAACGTTCCTTACATGAATCACAGCCTGTTATGTGAAACAATTTATATCAGTATAGTACAAATCTTCTATGCTTATCATTAATGCATTCCTTCTAAGCTATTCATCACATACAGATCCAATTATGAGAAAACAAATCCCAACAGTGGCTATAAATGCTACAAAATCCACCTTCTTCACAATAAGTGTATCAAGATCACTTGATTGACTTATAACATTTGCAACTGGTTGTGGTGCATCCGCAGCCATATCTTCTTCAGAACTGTGGCCTCTTGCCCTTCAACTCTCTTCACCGCCTCCACATAGGAGATTTTCTGTACAGCCCTGACCCTTGACACCCCAACCTCTTTCACCCTAACAGGGCACTCATGGAATTCGTAAATATGATCCCCACCACAGTTGCAACATTTTACATTCACAGACTCTTCAATAACATATTCCTTCCGTCTGCAAACACTTGACACATGGCCAAACTTTTGACACTTCTTGCATTGCATCGGGTTTTGCACGAACACTTATGGCGTATCTTATATATCCCAACTTTACATAGGGTGGTAAATACTCATCAAACGTCAATAATACAGATAAACTTTGCTCCTTTTCCCCCATTCTCTATACGGTTCAAGGGACGTGCATTAACTGCTCCTGGAATTTTTTGCCTAAGATATTGATTATCAATGTCCAACGGGACGCCAGAGATAACACATTTTACCGCTGCCCTGCTCCGAAAATCAAAGCTGTCCACTTCATACTTCGATAATTTTGCGAGCCTCAATGCACGCTCCTTTTGTTCTTCAGATACATACAATATCAACACCATACCACTCCTGGTTACTATGATATCAACACCATACCACTCCTGGTTACTATGATATCAACACCATACCACTCCTGGTTACTATGATATCAACACCATACCACTCCTGGTTACTTTGACTGCATCCACTTTTCCCAACGCCTTCTTCACCATCCTCGTGACTTCAAAAGGGTTTCCCAAATAAACATCCTTCTCCAAAAAACGTACTCATTTTCCACAGCAATTTTTGCCCTTTTTGTTTCATTCTTGGACTTCACTGTTGTCCACTCATCTTTCTCGCTAACTGTACTCGACGTGCTTTCAATTTCAAACGACACTTCTGCTTCAGCCGTCTCCCCGGGCCACCTCATCTCAGCAGCTGGGCAGGGTTGCCATGTCTAGCCGTTCATCTGTGTCGTTCACAGTTGGAGCAAAAAAAGCACAGTGGGCAGAACAAGCCATGTCGGGAGCTACTGCCTGAGATTTGATTGATGGAAATATTCAGCCAATGGTTAGGCGGTTGTGGTTTTGGTAGAGGGAACTGATGGGTCAGGAGAAAGATATCCTGACATACAAATCACATTTTAATTTGCGAATCTATTTCTACACATTTACAAAACGTTTTACAAGTTTACGAGTCTCTTCGTAATGT
This sequence comes from Coregonus clupeaformis, assembly GCF_020615455.1. Classification (NCBI taxonomy): domain Eukaryota; kingdom Metazoa; phylum Chordata; class Actinopteri; order Salmoniformes; family Salmonidae; genus Coregonus; species Coregonus clupeaformis. Next base: position 10,532,226 of record NC_059201.1, on the reverse strand, counting down.
TACAACAGTGACAGAACTCCGAGGGCGCGCAGATTCAAAATCTGCAAGTGTATTTTGATTCACAGCAGAATATTCATACTCGTAAATGGATTTAAATTATACTTGCAAATCTTATTGAATGTATTCAAATGTGAAGTTACAAGTTTGCGACCGTTGTTAAATCTTTCACAGATCATGATACAAGCAAAATTAAATGACACATTTTCGAATCATACTTGCAACCACGAATCTCAATGTGCTACCACGACATTCAAAATACAAAATCGCGTAGTTCTGTCATCATTTTAATCCCATAGGTGTTTAGGCTAACATGCTAATGTACAGTATTTTCTAGTAACTGCTTTATACATTTTAAAATATTGTAACGACCCTGTATTGTGTTCTGTGTTCATGGATGTGTTATCGTTCTCATGGGTACTAGCAGGGGTTAAATATGCCGGGACAGATGGAAAGGTTGGGGGGTATGATGGGTAATCCCGCGGGATTTTGGGAATGATTAAATAGGGGTTACGGTCTCATATCTCTCTCTTCGGTTCGGGACCCCTTGATTTGACATGTTCTATTTGTGTATGTTCGAGGTTTAGCGGCGTGGGTTGTGGCCTGAACAATAGCCCATTTAGGAATAAACCTGTGTTCTGCCTGTACACCTGGTGCCCGTCTCTCTTTTACTTTATGACCCAGCTGGGTCATTACATTGGTGTCAGAAGTGCTTTCGAACGACGGGATAGATCGAGATTAGGCGAGTTAGCTGTTTCAGTATAGGCCGTGGTTAGCTTTAGCGTGACTCGCATCTACGGTCAGGATGATCGGGCGAGGCGGAAAGTTAAGGAAGAGTCGGACAAAGTGGCCGTTGGGGGGCTCGGGTGTACCCGGTCGGGAGGGTCAGGCGAGGACGGCTGTAGAAGAGCTGGAGAGCCACATGGCGGGAGTTAAATTGTCAGTCAGCAAGATGGCAGAACGGGCGGGTTTTCCTTCAAACCGCTCGACCAGAACAGACGTCACGGCGACGGAGATATCGACGTCACCGCGTGCGGAAATGGCTGGACCTCCTTATGTAAACAGAGATGGCAGCGCCCTATTGCCATTAGCCACGGTAGCGGCTAAACTTCCAAAGTTCAATGGACAAGGTAAATGGGAAGTTTTTTTCACTCAATTCGAGTTGTTGGCTAGAGCCGGGAGGTGGTCTGACGAGACGAAAGGGTTACAGCTTGCCCTGAGCCTGTCAGAGGAGGCGTCGGAATGCCTGCTAACGCTAGCCCCGGACGAGAGGGGCGACTACGGTGCGCTAGTGGAGGCATTGGGGGGCCGTTTGGCAGCGATGCACAGCCCAACATGCTGCGGATTGAACTGAATAACAAAAAGAGACTTCAGGGGGAATCATTAAAAGGCGTTGGCAAGTGATATTCTGAGCCTGACCAGGCGGGCTTATGCAAATATGTCGATTGGGGTGCAAGACGAGCTGGCACGGGACAGTTTCATTAGAGCGCTCTCCTCCACCGAACTGGGTAAGCATGTGCAGATGTCGGACCCAGCATCTCTGCGGGCTGCAGTGGAGATAGCCAGGAAGAGGGAGCTGATCTGGGGTGAGGGAGTGAGAGTGGAGGTTGCCAGTCAACCAGAGGTGAGAGCAGCGGCGGCCGGGGTGCTGGGGGTCACCAAACCAGAGTGGGTCGACGAGTTGGGAGGGTTAGTCAAGACCGCTTCGCTTGTCATTGAGAAGGGCTCCAGACAACATCGCAGTGTCAGCTCAACTTCCATTGTCTGCTGGGGTTGTGGCCAGACTGGCCACATTCAGCGGGAGTGTGGCAGATTCTCCAGTCAACAGGGAAACGACAGCGGGTTCTCGCGCAGGGGGCAGCGCGGGCCCATTCCTCCGCCCCCGAACCCACAGTAAGCAGAAGATGTACCCAGCAGTGCAGGCAAGAGGGTGGGGACCTGCTTCCCCAGGGTGTAGCGGCCACCGTGTTTCCTAGTCCGGTAGTTGTGGTGGGACGTACCACCATTGGGGACTTCTGCAATGTCATCGTCAAGGTAGAGGGGTGGAATGTTTGGCCCTGGTCGACACGGGCTCTACAGTAACCCTGGTGAGACCAGACATACTACCTGTTGGGGTGCGGGTGGAGCCGACCTTTGTCCAGCTACGGACTGTCACGGGGGAGCTAGCCCCCATGTTAGGGAAGTGTCGGGTGTCTGTGACTGTGGGGGGGAGAACTGTGGGGTGTCCGGTGTGGGTAGCAGCGGTACAGGACCCCTGTATACTAGGAATGGACTTTTTGAAAAGCTGTGGGGCTCAGTTGGACTTAGCTTCGGGCACTTTGAGGCTGTCGGGGGGGCCCACAGTGGGAATGTCGCCTACGGGAGGGCCAGCAGGGGGCAGGGCTGTCCCTCCGTCTTCCTCCAAGCTTGCCGAAACTCCACTGGTCGTCCCGGCTGCTCCCTTGGTCGTTGTTCCATCCCAGCAGCTGTCTCCGGCGGCAACGACCTTCACTCCCCATAATGGTGCAAGCACAGGCATCCCAGTAGCCCAAAACACACTGGCTCCTTCACCCCATCAGCCCGACGGGGGGAAGGAGGAAGTTATCGACGCCGTTGAGGCTGTGTGGCTGAAAAACTGTCAAGGTCTGGACGAGGGACAACAGAGACAATTAAAGCAGCTGCTGTTTGACTTTAAAGATAGCTTCGCTTGGGGGGGAAGATGAGGTAGGGCAAACGCACCTGGTTCAGCACGACATCGACACTGGGGACAACCAACCCATTAAAATTCGGCCCCGTCGCATTCCCCTTGCCAAGAGGGAAGCAGCAGCCACAGCTATTGCTGACATGTTGCGGGCCGATTTCATTGAGCCATCAGACAGCCCGTGGTCCGCGCCGGTCGTCATGGTGCCTAAGAAAAGGGGGTAAACTTAGGTTTTGTGCGGACTACAGGGGCCTAAATTCTGTCACCATTAAAGACTCTTACCCCATACCGAGGATCGATGAGTCGCTAGACCACGTCAGAGGGTCCTCGTGGTTCTCTTCCCTTGATCTGCGCAGTGGCTACTGGCAGGTGCCCCTCTCGCCTGGGGCACGTGAAAAAACGGCCTTCTCCACGGATAGGGGCCATTGGCAGTTCAAGGTGCTGTGCTTCAGGCTTTGTAATGCTCCTGCCACCTTTGAGAGGCTCATGGACAGAGTGCTGGCGGGGGTTCCGAGAGACGAGTGTGTCGTGTACCTAGACGACATATTGGTACACGGCACGTCGTTTGAGGGGGCACTGGGGGCACTTAGGCGAGTGCTGGAGAGGATCTCGGGGCGGGGCTAAAATTACACCCGGAAAAGTGCCATTTCATGCAAAGGGAGTTGGCGTTCCTGGGTCATCAGCTGGGTGGTGAGGGTATCAGCACGTTGCCAGACAAAGTGGAGGCTGTGAGGGGGGTGGCCAATTCCAAAGGAAAAAAAAGAGGTTAAGAGCTTCCTGGGTCTGGCATCCTACTATCGTAGGTTTGTGAAAGGGTTTGCGGGGATAGCAGCTCCTTTGAACCACCTTCTCAAGAAGGACACTGTCTTTCAGTGGACCGAAGAGCACCAGCGGGCGTTTGAGGCCCTCAAACGTGCCCTGGTGGAGGCCCCTGTCCTGTCCTCACCAGACCCAAACCGTCCGTTTATTCTGGACACCGATGCAAGCAATGAGGGCTTGGGGGCCGTGCTGGCTCAGCGTGGTTCTGACGGGGGAGCACGTAGTAGCTTATTACAGCAGAACTTTTGATAAGGCTGAAAACGCTACTGCGTGACAAGGAGGGAGCTTTTGGCTGTCGTGGCAGCAGTACGCCATTTCAAGTACTACCTGGGGGGCCTGCCGTTTGTGGTGCGGACGGATCACTCCGCCCTGCAGTGGCTTCTCTCCTTCAAGGAGCCAGAGGGTCAGATCGCCCGCTGGTTGGAGGAGCTGCAACCCTACGACTTCCAGGTGGAGCACAGGGCCGGCCTTCGCCACAGCAATGCAGACGCCTTGTCCCGCCGCCCGTGTGCTGAGGACGGCTGTGGGTACTGCGCCAAACGGGTGGAGCGAGAGAGGGAACTGTGCATGGAGGAGGGAGTCACCGCCACGGTGAGTCAGCTGAGGGTGACAGAGTGCCGGGAGCTTGAGGCTGTGGTCGTCGGGGAGTGGAGGCGTCGCCAGGAGGAGGACGCAGAGCTGCGTCCTGTGCTGGGGTGGGTGGAAGAGAGAAGACGACCGCCATGGGGGGAAGTAGCCCCTCTATCACCAGTCACCAAAGGACTCTGGGCTAAATTCTCAGTCCTTAGAGTGGCTGAGGGAGTGCTCCAGAGGGGGTGGAAAAAGCCAGCTACTGGAGAAATGACGTGGCAGGTAGTGGTTCCCAAAAGGCTGCAAGGGAGCGTGTTACAGCAGCTTCACGGGGGAGTAGGCGCAGGGCATTTTGGGGTCTCCAAAACGTTAAAGCGCGTACGTAAAGGCTTCTATTGGGCCAGGCACAGGAGGGATGTGGAGGACTTTTGCAGGCAGTGCGATGAGTGTGCTGCTAAGAAAGGACCTCCAGGTCAGTCACACGCCCTCCTACAACAATTCCCAGTAGGGGAGCCCATGGAGAGACTGGGGGTAGACATAGTTGGACCGTTTCCAATCACAGACAGCGGTAACAGGTGGATTCTAACTGCTATGGACTACTTCACCAAGTGGCCAGAGGCTTACGCTCTCCCAGACCAGGAGGCAGAAACAGTAGCTGATGCATTGGTAGGGGGAATAATCAGTCGGTTCGGGGTGCCACAGTCTATACACAGCGACCAGGGGAGAAACTTTGAGTCACGGGTGTTCTCAGAGTTGTGTAGACGGTTAGGCGCGGAGAAGACGCGCACTACTCCGCTTCATCCCCAGAGTGATGGGCTGGTGGAAAGATTTAACAGAACATTAGCACAACAGCTGGCTATCGTTACCTCAAAACACCAGAGAGATTGGGACACCCACTTACCGTTTATTCTCATGGCATGTAGGTCGGCTGTTCAGGAATCGACTGCGTGCTCCCCAGCGCTACTAATGTTAGGTCGTGAGTTGCGCACCCCAGCCGAACTGACGTTTGGCCACCCTCCTGATAACGACGACGGGGTTTTGCCTGGCCCGAACTATGTTCGTCGACTGCAGAACCGGTTAGAAGCGGCTCACACCTTCGCAAGAGAGCAACTCGAGAACGCAGGAATGCGCCAAAAGCGCCACTATGACTCACGCGCTAGGGGGAGGCACTTTGGAGCGGGAGAACGAGTGTGGCTTCACAACCCCACGCGCAAGAAGGGGCGGTGCCCAAAGTTGGACAGTGCCTGGGTGGGGCCGTGCCTGGTGATAGAGAGAGTGGGGGAGGTGACGTACCGGTGGAGGTTCCCCACGGGGCAGGAAGGTGGTGGTCCACCGGGACCGATTGGCGCCCTACAGAGGGAGGAAAACGGTAGGGAATGGAAGTGAGGACTCTGATGTGAGCACACGGGGACAGTCTAGCGAGGAGACTATAATGCAAGCGGAGCCTGGGACGGGGCTGCCTCTTCGGGGGTGCTGGAAATGACATTGGGGCAGATGAGTGTTCTGGGGGTCCACCAGTGGGAGTCAAGGGGAGGCACAAGAGACTGATGCGACCTCCGGGTCGTTTTAAGGATTTTGTTTTGTAACCCTAGGGGCTAGGGTTTAGAAAGGAGGGGGCTATGTAACGACCCTGTATTGTGTTCTGTGTTCATGGATGTGTTATCGTTCTCATGGGTACTAGCAGGGGTTAAATATGCCGGGACAGATGGAAAGGTTGGGGGGTATGATGGGTAATCCCGCGGGATTTTGGGAATGATTAAATAGGGGTTACGGTCTCATATCTCTCTCTTCGGTTCGGGACCCCTTGATTTGACATGTTCTATTTGTGTATGTTCGAGGTTTAGCGGCGTGGGTTGTGGCCTGAACAATAGCCCATTTAGGAATAAACCTGTGTTCTGCCTGTACACCTGGTGCCCGTCTCTCTTTTACTTTATGACCCAGCTGGGTCATTACAATATATTCAAAGCAGCAGCGATATGCCTACTATTACCACTATGATAGCCTAATAGTGATAGAGGTGATGACGTCATTTGGAGAAAAGCGAAAGTGAAAGAATCGTTTTATTAAAATAGTTTTACAGGTTTCTCTCGTGGGGCAAGGTACATTTCTGCATTCTTGTTCTAAACTCTGTTCAGGAAGAAACTTGACTAGGCAACAGTTCGGCTCTGCACAATAGAAAGAAAACGGAATTATCCCCAACCGTTTACAAAATAAAACGTTAGGCTGTAGACTAGACCATTTCCAGAACATGTCTGAAAGCAATGATATCGACGAGGGCTTTTACTCGCGACAGCTGTAAGTATAGCCTACTGTCATGCCCAAAGCAAACTAGAATTTGACAATTGACATGCATCTAGCAAGGTTATCATAGTTTTGTGTTTTTCTATTAGTTTTTATTTCTATTTGTTTTTCTATTTTTATTTGAAATTCAGTTTATTTTCAGTTAGTATAAAACATATTTCAATTTCGTTTTTTATCTTATTTGGTTTCAGTTGTAGCCCTAACCTTAGCCCTAACCTTGACCACACTGCTAACCTTATGCCTAACCCTAACCTTAAATTAAGACCAAAAAGCGAATTTTTGTAGCCAATTCTGACTTTGTGACTGTGGAATCTGACTTTGTGGCTGTGGTGTTTTTGGGATGTCACTTCTTGCAACTGGGGGCAGTAATACATAAGGTGATGGGTAAGGTCATAGGTTAGGTTAGGTTTACACTTTAAAGTCGATGTGACTTGGATTTAAAAGGAATAGTGCAGAGACTGGGTTCCCACTGGATAACACAGCCACAAAGTCAAAATTGGCTACAAAAATGAGCTTTTTAGTCATAATTTAAGGTTAGGGTTAGGCATGAGGTTAGCAGTGTAGTTAATGTTAGGGTTAAAGGGATACTTAGGGGTTTTGGCAATGAGGCCCATTATCTACTTCCCCAGGGTCAGATAAACTTGTGGATACCATTTTTATATCTCTCTGTGTCCAGTATGAAGGAAGTTAGAGGTTAGAGGTACAGCGTAGTTTCGTGAGCCAATGCTAACTAGCATTAGCGCAATGACTGAAAGTCTATGGGTATCTGTTAATAGAATGGGCGGTGTTTAGCCATAATTATGACTGTGGCTAAGTGAACTAGTGACGACCCTGAGACTGGTGCAAAAAATATGGTGGAAGGAAACTCTCTCACCCATATTTACACCAATCCAATGCTTTTAAACTTTAGTAACTTTAGTGGCGATCTTGTACCTGTAGTGATAGCTAGTGATAATGATGCACAGGCCTATTTGAAACATTACCGTCTCCAGGCAGCACTTCCCCGCCAGATTCAGACCCGATACCCACATCCAAAAAGCCTGAAAACCCCATTGAAAACCCCATTAGATTTTTGCTCAAAGTTTAGAAAAAAAATGAAACGGAACATACATTTAGTTAGTTTTGGAGTCTAAGGTAATAGTTTCAATATAGTTAACGTTTTTGAAATGGGTTTGTTCATTATTTTATTTCAGTTCACCAAAAAAAAATCATGATAATTTTTTGTTTTAGTTTCAAGTTTACTATAATAACCTTGGCATCTAGTAACAGTCTTGTCTTTTGGGCACTGTGTGGCAGGTATGTGTTGGGTCATGAGGCGATGCGTCGCATGGGGACAGCTAATGTCCTCATCGCAGGGATGCGGGGTCTAGGGGTGGAGATCGCCAAGAATGTCATCCTCTCCGGAGTGAAATCCGTCACTGTGCAGGATGAGGGACTGACTGAGTGGATGGACCTCTCCTCACAGGTAGGCTACCTATGTCAAAGAGTAGCCCTGTTATATTGTAATACTGTTCAAGGGTTCAAGAAATGATCAAAACATTTACAAAAAGACTGTTAAAACAAACAAAACACTGAAAGAGACTAGTAGGCCTAAGCAGGCATTCCTGCCAAAATGACTTGGCACAGGTGGAGTTGATAAATTGAGTCTGTTCTGAGGGCAGAAGGGGGTGCACCCAGTGGTGGTCGGTGCCGTTTAAATGAGGGAAGATTTTTTTTATTTGTATTTCTATTACAGCATATTGGATGACTGTCATTCATATTCCATTCACCCAGCTTAATTTAACATCGATAGGTTTAGGCTACTATACGATACTCACATTTTCCCTGTATCCATCATGAGGTTGCTACAACCTAGCCTATGAATGAAAGTTTACAACGTAGGTGCACAGGTCGAGAGAATTTTGAGTAATCAAGGTGACAGACAGTGACACATACAAACAGCTTGTTGTATAAATAATTCCTTCTCGCATCTATCTACGCGTTCTCCTCCTCTCACCTTTTCCCTTCACTTTTGCACTTCAGTGCACAACACATCAGCTGTGTTTGAGTCAACTACTCACTACATTTTATGCACTGCAGTGCTAGCTAGCTGTAGATTGATTGATTGAATTTATTTGACAATTTGTAAAATACATACATAAGGGTGCTCCAGCCGGTGACGCCTCCACATACAATTTAAGAAAATCATCAAGGATAACACAATAAAGCTTAACAGCTTATTTCCATTGTGCTCCTTTTGAAGAGGGAAGGGGGAACGGGGAATGCAACAAGGTTAGGTGGTAATTGTAATGGCAGCAGACAATGACAGACAAAATGTGTTGTTTGTTTCATAACATGAGATAATTAGTACAATTTTCTTTCCTAATACACAACTATGGACAGGTACATCTCCCTTGTCTCACATACCCTTAATATATAAAACAATCAATACCTAAAATATACAAGACAATCACCATATAATAAACAACAGGCACCAAAAGGCAGACCATATGCTATCCCGGGTATTTCCTTCTCAGGCACGTACTATAATCTCACTTTTGAGACATGCTACTATTTAGCAATTTTTTCATTGAGAACTTGAAACTACCTATGGCGGTTATAAGTTTCAAATTCTTCTGAAGACTATTCCAAAGAATGGCAGCTGAGTATAAAAAAGTGTATTTCCCCATACCACTTTTAAATCTAAAAGGAACAATGTCAGTTTCCCTCCTTCTAGTGGAATAGTTATGGTTATCCCTTACTAAGTTAAAGTAGTTTCATAGGTACCTGGGGACCATACTGTGGACAATCTTATGTACAAGACACAATTTAATCTGAGCGACTCTCTCCTTCACTTTGAGCCATCTAAGGCTTTCAAAGTGGGAATAGTCAAGATGCGTAAGTGCTGGAAGTTTAAGAATAATCCTGACTAATTTGTTCTGAGATGTCTGCAATTTATTTGTTATTATCTTGGGGGCACTATTGTACCAGGAAGAGCATTCATAGTCAATGTCGCACTGAACAAGAGCCCCTGCCAATGTCCCCATTGCATTCTTATCCAGATATTTGGAGGTTCTTGCCAGAAACCTAATTTTATGGTTCACTTTGGAGATAACATTTTGTGCCATGCTCTCCCCTGTCAGATGGTTATCTAGCACACATCCAAGATACTTAACAGAGTATTTTGCTTCGACTACTATGTCACCTACTACCACCTTAAAATCAGGGGATTTCCTCAGTTTCACCTCGGACCCGAACAAGATGGACTCTGTTTTTCCAAGGTGAAGTGACAGCTTATTGTCATATAACCATTTACTGACATTCACAAGTTCAGCACCGAGGGCTTTTTCAACCACTTTTTTGGCTTTGTGGGAAACCAACAGTGCAGAATCATCTGCATATAGGAAAATAGCTTATGCTTTCAGTACTAGATTCATTCTCTGATCGTTTGACTTGGTGGAGAACATGTCAGTTCATGCTGAAAGAGCTCTGATAGGTTGGAGGACGTCCTCCGGAAGTTGTCATAATTACAGTGTAAGTCTATGGAAGGGGGTGAGAACCTTGAGCCTCCTGTGTTTTGTATTGAAGTCAATGTACCCAGATGAGGACAGAAGCTAGCTGTCACCATGGTGCTACCCCACTGAGTGATGCTGAGGCTACTGTAGACCTTCATTGCAAAACAGTGTGTTTTAATCAATTATTTGGTGATGTGAATATATTTAGTATAGTTTTATCTAAAAAGGATAACTTTTGTATTGTTTCACTATTTTTATTTTTATGAAATGCACTGAGGAGGATGGTCCTCCCCTTCCTCCTATGAGGAGCCTCCACTGGGTGCAATTCAATATTAGGAAGGTGTTCCTAATGTTTTGTACACTCAGTGTATAGGATCTCCTCCATGGCCACACCTTGGAACATACCAATGTAGCCCACAATCTAGGGGGACAAATTTAATTACAATCAGTAAAATGATATAAACTGGCGAAACACCATAATACATTCACAATAATGTCTAAAGCAGACATTGATTAGGATAAACATTATTTTAACATAAACTCAGCAAAAAAAAGTAACGTCCTCTCACTGTCAACTGCATTTATTTTCAGCAAACTTAACATGTGTAAATATTTGTATGAACATAACAAGATTCAACAACTGAGACATAAACTGAACAAGTTCCACAGACATGTGACTAACATAAATGGAATAATGTGTCCCTGAACAAAGGGGGGGTCAAAATCAAAAGTAACAGTCAGTATCTGGTGTGGCCACCAGCTGCATTAAGTACTGCAGTGCATCTCCTCCTCATGGACTGCACCAGATTTGCCAGGTCTTGCTGTGAGATGTTACCAAGGCACCTGCAAGTTCCCAGACATTCCTGGGGGGAAAGGTCCCAGACGTGCTCAATGGGATTGAGATCCGGTATCTTCACTGGCCATGGCAGAACACTGACATTCCTGTCTTGCAGGAAATCCCGCACAGAATGAGCAGTATGGCTGGTGGCATTGTCATGCTGGAGGGTCATGTCAGGATGAGCCTGCAGGAAGGGTACCACATGAGGGAGGAGGATGTCTTCCCTGTAACGAACAGCATTGAGATTGCCTGCAATGACAACAAGCTCAGTCCGATGTTGCTGTGACACACCGCCCCAGACCATGACGGACCCCGCGACTCGTCAGTGAAGAGCACTTTTTGCCAGTCCTGTCTGGTCCAGCGATGGTGGGTTTGTGCCCATAGGCGACGTTGTTGCCGGTGATGTCTGTTGAGGACCAGCCTTACAACAGGCCTAGAAGCCCTCAGTCCAGCCTCTCTCAGCCTATTGCGGACAGTCTGAGCACTGATGGAGGGATTGTGCGTTCCTGGTGTAAGGTGGGCAGTTGTTGTTGCCATCCTGTACCTGTCCCGCAGGTGTGATGTTCGGATATATCTGTGCAGGTGTTGTTACACATGGTCTGCCACTGCGAGGACAATCAGCTGTCTGTCCTGTCTCCCTGTAGCGCTGTCTTAGGCGTCTCACAGTACGGACATTGCAATGTATTGCCCTGGCCACATCTGCAGTCCTCATGCCTCCTAGCAGCATGCCTAAGGCACGTTCACGCAGATGAGCAGGGACCCTGGGCATCTTTCTTTTGGTGTTTTTCAGAGTCAGTAGAAAGGCCTCTTTAGTGTCCTAAGTTTTCATAACTGTGACCTTAATTGCCTACCATCTGTAAGCTGTTAGTGTCTTAACGACCGTTCCACAGGTGCATGTTCATTATTTGTTTATGGTTCATTGAACAAGCATGGGAAACAGTGTTAAAACCCTTTACAATAATGATCTGTGAAGTTATTTGGATTTTTGCAAATTATCTTTGAAAGACAGGGTCCTGAAAAAGGGACGTTTCTTTTTTTATATATATATATATATATATATATATATATATATATATATATATATATATATATGCAAAAACCTACAGTGTCGAATAGAAATGAAGTGATTGAAGTGTTTCCAATACCCATTCAATTGGCAACAGCCTGTATGCCCTCCCACCTATCTCTTTCACGGATCGAATGCAAGAATCTACTCATATTTGCCAAATTCTAAGAATTCTCATGTGCCATGGTGAAATTTGCACTCTTGTAGATCTGAAATAATTGGATGGTGAAACTTGCATCCAGCCAACCAGAAGGCGAAGCAAAGGCGAAGCAATTCATGCATGGTTACATTAAGACATCATGGCGCTAGAGCAAGATATAGGTCCTGAACAGCTAATCATGGCTACACGGACTATTTGCACTGCCCCCCAACCCCACCCCATCCCCCTCTTTTACGCTGCTGCTACTCTGTTTATTATTTATGCATTTAACTCTACCCACATGTACATATTACCTCAAATACCTCGACTAGCTGGTGCCCCCACACATTGACTCTGTACCGGTACCCCCCTGTATATAGCCTCCCTACTGTTATTTTATTTTACTGCTGCTCATTAGTTATTTGCTTTTTTTTTTTTTATTAACACTTTTTTTTTTTTTTTTACTGCATTGTTGGTTAAGGGCTTGTAAGTAAGCATTTCACTGTAATGTCTACACCTGTTGTATTCGGCACATGTGGCAAATAACATTTGATTTGATTTGAGGTCAGAAAAGCAGCCTTTATGGAATGGCAACAAAGGAGCTGATTGGCTGACACTGCCATTCCAAAACGGCTGCTGTGGCTACTGCTAGCTAGCATGAGGACGAAAAGGGCAGTTTCCCAGGATAAATTGAAATATTTCAATCTTCTCAATGTATCAGTGTGGATAAAGGTAACATTTGGAGTACAGTGGCATATCCCATCCCTGCATTGAGGTACGTTTTCCAACCCATATCTTGTGCCGGCTCCACAGTGTCTTAATGTGACCATGATTGCCTTCCGACCCCAGTGCATCTCAGTGTAAACAAGTGCAACGGTAGGGTCAGTATCTTCTGGCAAGGCATTCTTGAATATCAGGACAATCCTTGTCCTGCAAATAAACATTCTTTTTATAGTTGACGTTTTTTATTTTGCAAGCAGTAGTCATTAAGAATTAGCATAAATGTGGATTGGAGCATTATAGTTACGTGATGACATCACGTGCCCCGCATACTTTCAAAATTATTTGCAAATCATTATTAATTTATTTGTTAAAACAGTTTCCATCATCATTTGTCGCAATAAAGTTAGACAAAAGAAAAATCCATTAAAATGTCTCCTATATCTGCCGCTTTTGTCGAATCAACCTAAGTCAATAGAAACCTGCCTAATGATCAGTGTTGCCAACTTAGCGACTTTGTCGCTATATTTAGTGAGTTTTCAGACCCCTCTAGCGACACATTTTCAAAAAAAGCGACTAGCAACAAATCTAGCGACTTTTTCTGGTGTTATTGGAGACTCTGACGTGAAAGCACGTATCGTTCTTACTCTTCTCAACGAGCAGCTGGTGCTTTGTTACCCCCGTCCCAAAGCACTCACAGGCGGCCCAGTCCTCGTGCAGCAGTCCCTCCCAGCTGCAGTCCCTTCCAGCTGCAGTCAGAGCAGGAGATGTTCACCCCTCCGCGTCCAGACTGCAAATGAATCGCGCATGCGGGAAGCCGCCGCTGGCGGATCCCGCCCTGGCTTACATTCAGGGTGGGATGTAAATGTAGGGTGTTTTTTACTCACTTTTTGTCTCTCCCACGACGTTATTCCTCTCTCCTAAAGCGCCCATCACAATTACATGCACATGGCAAATTATGCAAATTATGTGATGACGTCATTTAGTGACTTTTAGGACAGCCAATAGCTACTTTCCTTACTGAGGAGTTGGCAACACTGCTAATGATTCATACTTAATTTGAAGATGGAACATGGACAGTAAAATGTGTGCAACTATTTAGAGGGAGCAATCCACGTTAGGCTGTCTCCATCACACTGCCATCTCTGTAACTTTTTAGCACCTGATATTACAGGGAGGAAATAGGAATACAGGGGCGTATAACATTCTGAAAATGTTAACTCAGATCAGATGTTATTTTGTCGAACTACTCCTGAACCCCAATGTTTCCCCTCCAGTTTTTCCTGCTACCGTCTCACCTTGGTCAGAACCGAGCCCTGAGTTCCCAACCTCAGCTGTCTGCCCTTAACCCCCATGTCCATGTGTCTGCCCAAACTGGGCCACTGAAGGAGTCCCTGCTGCAACAATTCCAGGTAGGGCTGAACCCTGAATCCTGCCTTGAGTTTACCCACTCTCTCTCTTGACTAGCCATACAGGGTACAGATAGGGTTGCAAAAATCTGGTAACGTTCGCAAAATTCCCTGGTTTTCCAGAAAACCCGGTTGGAAGATTGCCGGATCAGGAGGGAATAGGCAGGAAATCCCGGAATCTCCAAACAGGATTTCTGGAAAACCTGGGAATTTTCAGGAAACTGACCAGATTTTTTCAACCCTAGGTACAGCAGTAACATTAAAGGTGAGAACTTATCTTATTTGTTTTCCCAGGTGGTGGTGCTGACTGACTCCTCTCTGGATGACCAGCAGCGTTTTGGGACGTTTTGTCATTCAAATGGTATCAAGTTAATTGTGGCTGATACCAAAGGACTTTGTGGGTGAGGAGGGTGACACACCATCTCTACTTTAACCAATAATAACCTCTCCTATAAGAGTCCTCCTCCATAGTAGATATGAGTGATGCATAGCTGTTTCAGTTCCCCAATGGTTATTTTTTTAATTCTATTGCAGTCAGTTATTCTGTGACTTTGGGGAGGAGTTTGAGGTCTTGGACACTGATGGGGAGACACCTGGATCAGCCATGATAGATCATATCACCAAGGTATTTAATGCTTTCCTTAACTATTGAAGATGGTGGCATTTGCATGTTATACCTGTGCATACAGTATGTCAGTGGACAACATCATAGAGCAAAGAAACACTATTATACATTCTTCTCTCGCATCTGTAGGCTGATCCTGGAGTGGTCACGTGCATTGAACAGAGGCATGGCTTTGTAAATGGCAGCAGTGTGTCCCTCTCTGAAGTGTATGGCATGACAGAGCTCAATAGCTATGGACCAGTGGACATCAAATTCCTGAGTGAGTTCTTATTCACAGGGTAAAAACATCTGAAATGTTTAGAACAAGAATGCAGAAAATGTACTTTGCCCCATAAGTGCCACCTGTAAAACTTGTTTAGTATAAAGATACTTCCACTTTCGTTTCTCTAGAAATTACATCTCCTTTTTTAATATTATATAATTGTTGAAATATGAGGCATATCTAAGCTACTTTAAATATGTTTTTAAATACATGACAGGAAATGGCATGACAGTGGTGGTGATGACATTTAATATGGACAAAATGTAAATTAATATGATGATTCATACACTATGATGTGTGTGTAAATTGTGACATGTTCTTTCATTGCCAGGCCCTGATTCCTTCAGTATTTGTGACACCTCAAGCTTTTCTGAGTATGAGAAAGGCGGTGTAGCAACTGAGGTCAAAAAGTCTAAAATACTAACATTTGTAAGTATTATTGCATAATTTTATCAAATGAATTATGTTCGGCTAGGCATTCATCTATCCCAAGAATAATATTCGGATATTTGCTGTATCATATGGAAAGCCAACCTTAACCAATATGGCTTTCAATGACATTGCACTCAGTTCACTATGCTTACTTTATGCCTATACTTGCCGTACTTGTTACAGAAACCCCTGGACGAGGCCTTGGTTGACCCTGAGTTACTAGTAATGACTGACTATGGGAAGATGAGGAAGCACCAGACACTGCACCTGGCCTTCCAAGCCCTGCATGGCTTTGTGAAGAGAGTGGGACGACTGCCTAAGCCCAGGTCCCAGGTCAGTGACAGACAATACAAAATAAAATTACTTTTTCTGGTATGGAACATTCATGTATTGGTAAAAGAAATCTTATGACATCATAATGTATTTGCCTGTCTCACCACATTTTGTGATGTTCAGTAGGCTAAGAAAGCATCTTTAGAATCTGTGAAATATATTTGAACCAGTAGCTCAAGTTGGATAGAATCCCTAAAGAAACTGGTCATGCTCTGTCTTACTATGGAGCCGGCTGCCCATCCATCCCCTACAGTCGGATGCTGAGCAACTGGTAGCCATGGTGACAAAGATGAATATGGTGTCCCAGCTGGATGAGTTAGATGAAGGTGTGGTGCAGAGTCTGTCCTTCACTGCCTGTGGTGACCTGGCCCCTGTTAACGCCTTCATCGGAGGGCTGGCCGCCCAAGAAGTCATGAAGGTGAGGTCAACAGTCATAGGTATTCAACACATTTAGGCACTAAAGAAATATGAAGGGCTTGCAGTCCCAATAATTCAAAGCTGCCCTATGATCTCCTAGGCAAGCCCCTCGGTAGAATAATGCATTTATAACACCTTTACAAGCAGACTGCTACGGTTTCTGTACTCCTGAAAGCACTGCCAGGGATAGTGAAGTGCCTGTGATGTGTTGTATGGTTCATACTGTTGATATGTTTGCCTGTGTGACTGATGTTCATATTTGGCGTCCCTATAGGCTTGCACTGGGAAGTTCACCCCTCTTCAGCAGTGGCTATACTTTGATGCACTGGAGTGCCTTCCTGAGGACAACGGTGGAGAGGGAGAGCAACTGACAGAGAGCACATGTTCACCAGTAAGATTTGAATACATAATATAATATATTAAAATATGAATATCAGCAAATATATATTAAAATAAACTAATATATAATATCAGCCAATAGCTAGCTATCGATAACTATCCACCCCCCCATAAAGAATAATTCATGTAGCCTTAGGAAGCCATGTTTTATTTGTCAGGAAAATTATCCATTGGCATGTGTTGGTGGATATTTTTTCCCTGCCTGGCTGCACTCACCACTGCTCTACTGTCTCTGTTGCAGAGAGGCTCCCGGTATGACGGGCAGACTGCTGTGTTTGGATCAGGCTTCCAGGAGAGGCTTGGTGAACAGAAGTATTTCCTTGTGAGAAGTAGTTCCTTGTCTTCTCATCTCTCACCAGCAGGGGGTGCCCTCTGCATGGCCAAACAGGCCGCAGCGTCATTCTTTCCCTCTGGTCACTCCTGCTAGTGTTGATAATGACACATGCAGGAAACGGCTGTTATTCAGGTGGCATTTCCTGTTAGCGTTTGGTCCTGCCAAGCCCTCACTCACCAGGCTTCCTTTGCAAGTGTTATGCTAGCTTTTATTTGTTTGTGTGTGTGCGTGTGAGTTTGTGCATGTGTTATTGCACTCTCACCAGTTCTGTTTCCACCAGAGAGTGTTGGATTGAAAGTCTCAATACCCTCTGATATGCAAAAAATGGCATGGCATATACTATGACAAATGTGTTGATGAAGTGATATTTATACAGTAGATGAATGCAGCTTGGGGTGAATTGATTTGTTCTATTTTATTTGTTTTCTAACATGTCTTCTGTCATGATGTGTCATTAGGTTGGGGCTGGCGCTATAGGTTGTGAACTTCTCAAGAATTTTGCTCTGATTGGCCTGGGTGCCGGAGAGGGTGGGCACATCACTGTGACCGACATGGACTCCATAGAGAGGTCCAATCTAAACCGACAATTTCTCTTCAGGTCTCAAGACATTGGGGTAAGAGAGAAGCAATTCTAAAGACAAACACAATTCTCAAAATGCTTACTAGATATTGAAATTCACAGATGCCTTTTATGTTGTAGAATTATTTTTATTCATTTTCAACACATTTTCCTTTTTAAGATGGAACTGATCATTTATTTGTGACAAAGTCATTATTAATGACAAATGCAGTGAAGGAGAGACAGAAAGTATAATTTATATTGAGTGTGTTTCTCTGTTAATCATGAAAACAAGTTTGTACAGATTTGCTAACATTTAAGTCATCCAGAGCGACTTACAGGAGCAATTAGGGTTAAGTGCCTTGCTCAAGGGCACATCAACAGATTTTTCACCTAGTCGGCTCTGGGTTTAGAACCAGCGACCTTTCGGTTACTGGCACAACGCTCTTAACCACTAAGCTACCTGCCGCCCCAGCTGCAACCATACAAAAGAGAAATAGATATTAATCTGACTCACAGGCAAGAGATCACAGTTTTCTAGAACATACAGAGGGAAACCTTGCACTACAGGTTACATCATCCCAGCGTTTTTCAGCTCCAAAATTAAACCACAAACAGTCTTGGTTGCCTTGGTAGTTGTCCAGCTGTCCTTTGCTCCAGTTGGTAAACTCAAATCTGGACCCATCACTCCAGAGCCATATGCCTTCCTGAGCAAGATCATAACCTCCAATCCAGGTGCGAGGAAATCCCCCAGTTTGTATCATCACCATCTCCTGTATGAAATGTTATTCTGCTGTGCTGTGGACGGATGCCAGGTTGGCTCCCTGATACACACAGAACTGCTCAGACTCGGCCCATGTCCTTTCAGTGCTGATGTACCTGAAGCAGCGGGATCCGTATTTGGAACAGCCAGAGGGACATCCGCTCCTGCCATCTGTCCCCTCCACCCTCTCCCCTGTTCCCTGAAAAGCCTCCAGATACAAGCCCTGCTCTCCATCCATCTCTACTGAGGGCTCCAGAGTTTCCAGGTCATTCACATCAGCCGGATCCTGAACAGAATACATTTCCTCAAACATCTGGAGACCTGGGCTCTGTTCAGTGCTGTTACTCTCACCACCCATCTCCTGCATATGAGGAATACATTCACCATTGATCTCCGGTATGGGTTCAAAAGCAGGGAGCTGGTCCAGGTTGGCCTCCATCAAGGACTTTGTATCGCCCAGTGCAAAGGCACCACTTAGAAGCAGAAGGTTGGTCATTATCGCCATAGTTACAGTTTCCTGATAGAGTGTTTCACAGGTAGTTTCTGTAGGTTCTGTTCAGATGGAGAAAGAGGAACACTTTTTTACAGGTAGGAAACAACTGCCAATTCCCAACAATTATTAACTACTTATCCTGATAAGTTTCTCAACAATTGTTAACTATATGTGCAGTAGTTATCCTAATACGTTTCTTACAGATTCCCTTAATAATTGATAAATGCACAAAACGACAAGTTTATATCTTACTTCCTGTTCATATCACGTTTGACACCATCATCCATAAACAGGAGGATATATTGCAGATGGTTCTATTATGTTTCAGTTTTTTCATTCTACCAGACGTGATGTGAGCTGGCATTTGCCCCAGCACTTTTCAATCACTTTTGATAAAGTTAACCAAAACATATTGACACAAAAGCGTTGATAAGAGGGACAAACTACTGTTTTTTAGACATACATGTCTCATGATTAGTCAACTCGCTCACAAGTAATCTGTGCTTCACATCGGGGTGCTACAGGTGATGTGTGTGTGTGTCTTGACCAATCACATTCACAAAACAACATGTTTATCTACTTCCAGTTCATATCACATTTTCATTATCATCCATAAACAGGGATATATTGCTGATTGGGCAGGTTGTAAAGCGTGATCCTATTATATTTAGTTTTTTCTGCCCAGTCAGCCAAGTCAAGACGAATTTAATGAGAAAAACACACACACGCATGCACACACTCACACTCACATCCAACCTTACACACCCCCAATGGTGAAAACGCACATTTCTATCTGCGCTGAATCTGAACATAGTTAGGACATATTGTGCTTAGGAAAAATTGTGACCAGCAAACTTTTGATATAACTAAATGGCTGTGAGCCAAACCTAATGTATGTAACCGTATGCCACAGTCATGGTGATTTAGGTGTCCTTTCCACTGCATTTGAATGTGGCCGAGTGCTTGCCATTGGCTTTCTTACCATCTTCCAGATGTCTCTCAGAAGTAGAAATATACATGATACTTCTGTATCAGACCCATCTATGATGAGTTAATGTATATCCCGATTTCCTTTGCCGCTTGTGTAAATATTTGGGTTTCCCTTCCCCTCAGTTTTCTCTACTTTCTTTGTCACCTACAGTCCCAGTTCCCACCATTGCCACAAATTTTCTCGCTTTCTGCCTTCAGTGTTTTAGTGTTTTAGTGTTTCTGTGTTTTAGTGTTTCTGTGTTTTAGTGTTTCTGTGTTTTAGTGTTTCTATGTTTTAGTGTTTCTGTGTTTTAGTGTTTCTGTGTTTTAGTGTTTCTATGTTTTAGTGTTTCTATGTTTTTGTGTTTCTGTGTTTTTGTGTTTCTATGTTTTAGTGTTTCTATGTTTTAGTGTTTCTGTGTTTTAGTGTTTCTGTGTTTTAGTGTTTCTGTGTTTTAATGTTTTAGTGTTTCTGTGTTTTAGTGTTTCTGTGTTTTAATGTTTTAGTGTTTCTGTGTTTTAATGTTTTAGTGTTTCTGTATTTTAATGTTTTAGTGTTTCTGTGTTTTAATGTTTCAGTGTTTTAGTGTTTCTGTGTTTTAGTGTTTCTATGTTTTAGTGTTTTAGTGTTTCTGTGTTTTAGTGTTTCTGTGTTTTAGTGTTTCTATGTTTTAGTGTTTTAATGTTTTAGTGTTTCAGTGTTTTAGTGTTTCTGTGTTTTAGTGTTTCTGTGTTTTAGTGTTTCTATGTTTTAGTGTTTCTGTGTTTTAGTGTTTCTGTGTTTTAGTGTTTCTATGTTTTAGTGTTTCTGTGTTTTCGTGTTTCTGTGTTTCCTCTTCAGGTTACTCTTTGTATTCCACCTATACTTTGAGTAAGTCATGGGGGAAAGAGGGGAAGTTAATCAAGAGAGACTGATTTCCCCTTCACTCACCGACCTCCTCCTCTTCCTCTCCTTTCACAGAGACAGAAGTCGGAGGTAGCAGCCCAGGCGGTCAGGGTCATGAACCCCAACATGAACATCACAGCCCACCAGAACCGCCTGGACCCAGACAGTGAGCAGGTCTATGGGCACAATTTCTTCATGGGCCTGGATGGAGTGGCTGCAGCTCTGGACAACGTGGAAGCCAGTCAGTACATTTACATTTACATTTACATCATTTATCAGACAAAATGGAAAGAGAGCCTGTGACGCGGCTTCCTCTTTTGGAGGTTAACAGGGCGACAAAATTAATGAGAAAAACACACACACACCTTAACCCCTCCTCCACATTTACTGGATTGGTTGAACAGTGCAGAAGAGAACCTCCCCCGACTGTTTTTTTCTTCTGGTGAAGACCAGTATGTATGGGATCTATACTGAACAAAAATATAAACGCAACATGTAAATTGTTGGTCCCATGTTTCATGAGCTGAAATAAAAGATCCCAGAAATGTTTCATAGGCACAAAAAGCTTATTTCTCTCAAATGTTGTGCACAAATTTGTTTACATCCCTGTTAGTGAGCATTTCTCCTTTGCCAAGATAATCCATCCACCTGACCTGTGTGGCATATCAAGAAGCTGATTAAACAGCATGATCATTACACAGGTGCACCTTGTGCTGGGAACAATAAAAGGCCACTCTAAAATGTTTTGAGAGAGCGTGCAATTGGCATGCTGACTGCAGGAATGTCCACCAGAGCTGTTGCCAGAGAATTGAATGTTCATTTCTCTACCATAAGCTGTTTCCAACGTCGTTTTAGAGAATTTGGCAGTACGTCCAACGGGCCTCACAACCGCAGACCACGTGTAACCACACCAGCCCAGGACCTCCACATCCGGCTTCTTCACCTGCGGGTTCATCTGAGACCAGCCACCAGACTGCTGATGAAACTGGGTTTGCACAACCAAAGAATTTCTGCACAAACTGTCAGAAACCGTCTTAGGGAAGCTCATCTGCGTACTCGTAATCCTCACCAGTCTTGACCTGACTGCAGTTCGGCGTCGTAACCAACTTCAGTGGGAAAATGCTCACCTTCGATGACCACTGGCACACTGGAGAAGTGTCCTCTTCACGGATTAATCATGGTTTCAACTGTACCGAGCAGATGGTAGACAGCGTGTATGGCGTCGTGTGGGCGAGCGGTTTGCTGATGTCAATGTTGTGAACAGAGCGCAGTGGCAGTGGGGTTAGGGTACTGGGCAGGCATTAAGTAACGGATAACGAACACAATTTCATTTTATCGATGGCAATTTGAATGCACAGAGAGCATGTTTGGGATGCTCTGGATCAACATGTACGACAGCGTGTTCCAGTTCCCGCCAATATACTTGAATATACCATTGAAGAGGAGTGGTAAACATTCCACAGGCCACAATCAACAGCCTGATGCGAAGGAGATGTGTCGCGCTGCACGAGACAAATGGTGGTCACACCAGATACTGACTGGTTTTCTGATCCACGCCCCTACCTTTTTTTAAGGTATCTGTGACCAACAGATGCATATCTGTATTCCCAGTCATGTGAAATCCATAGATTAGGGCCTAATTAATTTATTTCAATTGACTTTTCCTTAAATGAACTGTAACTCAGTAAAAGCTTTGAAATTGTTGCATGTTGCGTTTATATTTTTGTTCAGTTTAGTTTCAGGCGTTTCTTTTACGCCTGCTACGTTAGGTTATTATGTAACTGATCCTGTAGATAGCTGCTGGCTCAGAGGGATTGTGGAACGCATGGGGGGGACCAGACAGACAGACAACATAGTATTTTAGGGAATAACAAAATACATGTAAAGCGATTTACGAAATACATTTATGTGCTCTGTGACTTTTAGATGTTCCTGTTGTTTTCCTATTTTTTTACTATTTCTGTACTATTTCTGTGTGTGTGTGTGTGTGTGTGTGTGTGTGTGTGTGTGTGTGCACTACAGGAGTGTACCTGGATGGCCGCTGTGTCCAGCACAAGAGAGCCATGCTGGAGGGGGGTACCCTGGGTAGTAAGGGCCATACTCTAGTGGTAGTTCCCCACCTGACTGAGTCCTATGGACTGGCCGAGACAGGCTCCCAGAATGCCATCCCACTGTGCACCCTGAAGAACTTCCCTCACCGCATAGAGCACACCCTGCAGGTGAGGCATGGAACCACAGTCTGATTGTATGTGTTTTGGACTGCATCCCTGTAGCCTAGCATCATCTCAGCAACTTAGCATTGTCCTATCAACCTGCTGTAGCATCATTCTAGAATCTTAGCATCATTCTAGAATCCTAGCATATTAAAGGAGTTTAGGCCATGGCAGTCCTCTACCCCACGTGCTGCCATCCATCCACGTTACGTTTAACACACTTTAAACACGGCTGCTCTCTGACTGACTAACTGACTGACTGGCTGGCTGGCTGGCTGACTGGCACGGGGCTGGCAAGCTATCCAGAGCATAACCTTACAACGCTAACCTTATGTCAACATACCCCAAACGTTTTGTCCCAACGCTGACTAAACTTAGGTTTGACCTCCATCTCCATCCATACAGTACAGTACTAACTCCTAACTCCTAACTCCTAACTCCTAAATCAGTCCATCCATCCATACTCCACTTATCTCTTAATCCCTCACACACACGACTCATCTAAAATGCAAAGCTTTTTACACTCTTAACTCTCAAACTTGTCCCAGAATGGATAAGCCTTTTGAGGGTGATTGAGACCATGCCTAAATGAAAAGGGTGCATCAGACTGGTTAAAATGAAAACCACATTAAATCAGACCTAGCATGTGTCCCTGTCATGTCTTTGCAGTGGGCCAGAGACCAGTTTGAGGGCCTCTATAAGCAAGCAGCTGAAAACGTCAATCTGTACTTGAGGTAAGTCTATCTTCTTTCGTAACATACTCAATCAGTTGCAATCACGCAAACACGATGAGCAGAAATTGAATCTTTAAATTCCAAAGAGTGCTGTATTTCACAGAAACTTTCAGCTTATGCTACTAGTCATAGGTCAATCATCCAGCCTACCACAATTCCATTTTGATGCCTCAGTCTCCCCTCATACAAACAGTGCCTTCAGAAAGTATTCACACCCCTTGACTTTTTCCACATTTTGTTGTGTACAGCCTGAATTTAAAATGGATTAAATATAGTTTTTTTTGTCACTGGCCTACACACAATAACCCATGATGTAAAAGTGGAGTTATGTTTTTAGAAATGTAAAGCTGAAATGTCTTCAGTCAATGTCCTGAGTGGCGCAGTGGTCTAAGGCACTGCATCGCAGTGCTAGTTGTGCCACTAGAGATCCTGGTTTGAATCCAGGCTCTGTCGTAGCCGGCCGTGACCGGGAGACCCATGGGGCGGCGCACAATTCGTCCAGGGTAGGGGAGGGAATGGCCGGCAGGGATGTAGCGCAGTTGGTAGAGCATGGCGTTTGCAACGCCAGGGTTGTGGGTTCGTTTCCCACAGGGGGCCAGTATGAAAAAAAATAATAAAAATAACAAAAAATTATGTATGCACTCACTAACTGTAAGTCGCTCTGGATAAGAGCGTCTGCTAAATGACTAAAATGTAAAATAAGTATTCAACCGCTTTTTTATGGCAAGCCTAAATAAGTTCAGGAGTAAAAATCTGCCTAACAAGCCACATAATAAGTTGCATGGACTCACTCTGTGTGCAATAATAGTGTTTAACATAATGGCTACCTCATCTCTATACCCCACATATTATTGTTATGATTTACCAGTATTAGAACCCAAATGCAGACAAGTACACCAAGCCAGAGAAGGTTTAACAGGTTTATTTAAAATGTTCAATAGTCCAGGTTTCCAATAATAGGGGAAGAGCAAGTCCAGGTTACAGGGAGGGTAACAGATCCAGGTCAGGGCAGGTGTGGTACCGTAATGTCCTAGTGTCCGTGGTGAGTCCAAAAGAGAGGTCCGGTAGTGGAGAGCAGGATGGTGGTGGCAGGAGTGAAGCGGAGGCAGGAGTCAGGTTCCAAATATCTGTGGCACAGGAGAAAAAGTAAATAGAACAGGCCAAAACACAAAGAGCAAAAATAAACAGGTTGAGTCGGCAGCGAGACTAACATGGTCGTCTTGACTATGATCTGACGATGAGTGGTAAGTTTGACCGGGTCTTAAAGGCTGAGGTGATTATGGTGAATGAGCTGCAGCTGGAACCCTGACTCCCGCACACCAGACTTCACTCCTGCAATCAAGGACAGACAGAGGGGAGGGAGAGAGCAGAGAGAGAGCTACCTAGCAGCAGTAGGCCTAACAGTACCCCCCTCTACGGACGCCACCTGGCGGCCGACGGGGTTTATCGGGATGTAACCTATGAAACTCTCGGACCAGAGCAGGATCCACAATGAAGCTCCTGGGCACCCAGGAACGTTCCTCAGGACCATAACCCTCCCAATCCACCAGGTACTGGAAACCACGACCCCGGCGGCGAACATCCAGAAGTCGCCGGACAGTGTAGACCGGACCCCCACCCACGATCCTGGGCGGAGGAGGGGGACGAGAGGGCGGGCACAGAGGGCTAACCGACACAGGCTTAATCTGGGAAACATGAAAGGTGGAATGAACCCGTAGGGGAGGCAGGAAGCTGTAGCTTAACCGCACAGGGGTTAACAATAGACAGTATCTTGAACGGTCCTATAAAACGAGGCGCCATCTTCTTAGACTCCACCTTCAATGGAAGGTCCCGTGACTTCAGCCATACCTCTTGACCAGGAGAGTAACCGGGGAGCCTGGGACCGGTGACGGTTGGCTTGCCTCTGCATGTACGCCGAAGCTCGGGACAGAGCTACCCTGGCCTTCCTCCAGACCTTGAAGCAGCGGCGCATGTGGGACTGCACCGAGGGTACCGCCAGTTCCCTCTCTTGAGAAGGGAACAGGGGAGGTTGATAACCCAGAGCACACAGAAAAGGAGACAAACCAGAGGAAGCGTTAGTCAAGGTGTTATGAGCATATTCCACCCAGGGGAGCATGGAGCTCCATGACCCAGGGTTAGACCCTGTGACACAGCGAAGAGCGGTCTCCATCTCCTGGTTCGCTCTCTCGGCTTGCCCGTTGGTCTGGGGGTGATATCCAGAGGACAGGCTGGATGTAATGCCCAAAGCTTTACAGAAAGCTTTCCACACCTGGGAGACAAACTGGGGACCCCTGTCAGAGACAATATCCGTGGGTAGACCATGAGAGCGGAACACATGTTCAACCAAAATATCAGCCGTCTCTCTGGCAGTGGGCAGTTTAGGTAGGGCCAAAAAATGAGCGAACTTAGAAAAACGATCAATCACCGTAAGAATTACAGTCTTTCCAGACGAGGGGGAAGTCCAGTGACAAAATCCATAGCGATATGCGACCAGGGCCGGCTGGGTATAGGTAGAGGTCGTAGATGACCAGCGCTGGCCTGGGTGGAGTTCTTACTTCGTGCACATACCGTACAAGCAGCAATGAAGGCTCGAGTGTCCGCCTCCATCGTGGCCCACCAGAACTTCCGTCGCACAAAGTCAAGGGTCCGCGAAACTCCAGGGTGACAGGTAAGGGGAGACGAGTGAGCCCACTGAAGTACCTGGGAGCGAGCAGACTCAGGGACAAACATCCGGTTAGGAGGACCCCTCCCAGGGTCAGCTTGATGATGTTGAGCCTGTCTAACAATCCCCTCGATGTCACATGTGACGACCGCAATACTGCAGGTAGGAGGCAAAATGGGTTCAGGGTTACTACCAGTATCAACAGCCGAATGAACACGAGACAGGGCGTCAGGCTTGACGTTGCGTGACCCAGGACGGTAAGACAGAGAAAAATTGAATCTCCCAAAAAATAGTGCCCACCTGGCTTGACGGGGGTTGAGCTGCTTCGCTGACTGGAGGTAAGCCAGATTCTTATGATCCGTCCAAACGATGAAGGGTTGTTCCGCCCCTCCAACCAATGTCGCCACTCCTCGAGAGCCAGCTTAACGGCGAGCAGTTCACGATTGCCAACATCATAATTCCTCTCTGCCTGAGAAAGTTTCCTTGAGAGAAAAGCACAGGGATGCAGTTTGTTATCTTCGGGAGAACGCTGTGACAACACCGCACCTACCCCAGTGTCGGATGCATCCACCTCCACGACAAACTGGCGGTCGGGGTCCCGGCTGCATCAGAATGGGAGCCGAGGCGAAGCGATGTTTCAGTTCTTCGAACGCTGATTCGGCCCCTTCATTCCAAGCGAACGGTCGTGAGATGGAGGTGAGAGCGGTGAGTGGCGCTGCAATGCGGCTGTAGTCCTTGATGAACCTCCTATAGAAGTTCGCAAACCCCAGAAATCGTTGAAGTTGTTTGCGGGTAGAGGGGGCTGGCCAGTCCGTGACAGCAGAGATCTTAGCTGGGTCCATCCGCAACTCCCCTGAGCGATGATGTAACCCAAAAAGAGGTCTCAGACACATGAAATTCACATTTCTCCATCTTCACAAACAGTTTGTTCTCCAACAACCTTTGCAACACCTGGCGCACATGCAGTTCATGTTCCTGGGAGGACTCTGAGAAAATCAAGATATCATCCAGATAGACAAAAACAAACCGATTCAACATGTCCCGAAGGACATCATTGACTAGTGCCTGAAAAACAGCAGGGGCATTAGACAACCCAAAAGGCATAACCAGATACTCAAAATGTCCCAAGGGTGTGTTGAAGGCAGTCTTCCATTCATCACCTTTACGAATGCGCACCAGGTGATACGCATTTCGTAGATCCAGTTTCGTAAAGATGGTAGCACCATGAAGGAGGGGAAAAGCAGAATTAATCAAAGGCAGAGAATACTTGTTCTTAATGGTGATGTTGTTAAGTCCACGGTAATCAATACAGGGTCTGAGGGTCTTATCCTTCTTAGCAACAAAAAAGAATCCCGCTCCTACAGGTGACGAGGAAGGACGCATAATACCTGCCGCCAAGGAGTCCCGAATGTAGTTCTCCATAGCCTCCGTCTCCGGCCGGGAGAGATTGTACAGGCGACTGCTGGGGAGCGGGGCTCCTGGCTGGAGGTCAATGGCACAGTCGTAAGGCCGGTGAGGAGGAAGAGAAGTAGCTCTGTGTTTGCAGAAAACGGATGCCAGGTCATGATACACGTCAGGAACATTAGAAAGATCCATGGACTCCAGTGGAGGTCGAGGCACAGTACTGGCAGGAGTCAGAGCAGAACACAAACAATTCACATGACAAAATGTGCTCCATGAAACAATTCTACCTGTCACCCAATCAATGTGTGGATTGTGTCTTATGAGCCAGGGGATACCAAGGACCAGAGGGGTCTGTGGGCAGTCGATAATATGGAATTGAATGTTCTCCTGATGATTTCCCGACACTCTAAGACAAACAGGAACAGTCTGATGGGTAATATGGGTCAACAATTGTCCATTCAGACCCTTAGCCTGCAGCGGACAGTCCATAGGAACAGTCTCCAAATCCATTTGTTGAGCCCACTCTCTATCCAAAAAGCTTTCGTCTGCACCAGAGTCAATCAGCGCACTAACAGAGAGATTCTGGAACTGCCACTGGAGGGATGCCTGGAGCAGAATGCGGGGAGAAGAGGAAGAATCCGCTGCTCGGCTCACCAAAACTTCTCCCATTAATGATGAGCCGGCCCTTTTCCCCGGACGAACTGGGCAGGAAGGAACGAAATGACCAGCTTCTCCACAATACAGGCAGACCCGAGCCTGAATGCGACGTGCACGCTCCTCTGAGGACAACCGTGCACGACCCACCTCCATGGCTTCGGGTTCAGTGCTCCTCGTATCGACTCGGGAAGACACGGCTTTCTCCGTAGGGAAGATGCGGGGAGGAGTTTGTTGATGACAGACAGGTTGCTTGGAACTAACACTCCTCTCCCGGCGGCGCTCCCCGAATCCGATTATCCAACCTGATGGTGAGTGAAATAAGATTATCCAGCGTAGGCGATTCATCATATGACACCAATTCATATTTTAAAGTCTCAGACAAAGCATTGATGAACACTCCTTGTAATGCCTCGTCATTCCAACCACTCACTGCTGCTAAAGTCCGAAACTCCACTGCCATCTCCGCCACACTGCGAGCCCCCTGCCGAAGAGAAAACAACCGTTTCGCAGCCTCCTTGCCTCGTACGGGGTGGTCAAAAACCTTCCTCATCTCAGTGGTGAAGGCAACGTAAGCGTTGCAAATGTCTGACTGACTCTCCCAGACCGCGGATCCCCAGGCACGAGCGGAACCGCTAGTAGAGTTGATAAGGTAGGCAATACGGGCTCTTTCTGAGGCGTAGGTGAGGGGCTGTTGTTCAAACACTAACGAGCATTGAGTCAAAAAATCGCCACAGGTTCCCATGTTCCCGTCATAGCGCTCTGGAGCAGGAACAAAAGGCTCTCTGATCTGGGCTGAAGGGGTAGTAAGGGCAGACACTTGATTGGTGAGTAATTGAACCTGATTAAGCAGCACCTGACTGTCCTCAGCAATCGTCTTAAACAGGGTATCATGTTGGCCAAGTAAAATGCCCTGATTGGCTATGGCAGTCCAAATTGGAGTGCACTCTGGGGTGGTATCCAAGCTACTGTCTGCTGGGTTCATGATGGTCAGATCATACTGTTATGATTTACCAGTATTAGAACCCAAATGCAGACAAGTACACCAAGCCAGAGAAGGTTTAACAGGTTTATTTAAAATGTTCAATAGTCCAGGTTTCCAATAATAGGGGAAGAGCAAGTCCAGGTTACAGGGAGGGTAACAGATCCAGGTCAGGGCAGGTGTGGTACCGTAATGTCCTAGTGTCCGTGGTGAGTCCAAAAGAGAGGTCCGGTAGTGGAGAGCAGGATGGTGGTGGCAGGAGTGAAGCGGAGGCAGGAGTCAGGTTCCAAATATCTGTGGCACAGGAGAAAAAGTAAATAGAACAGGCCAAAACACAAAGAGCAAAAATAAACAGGTTGAGTCGGCAGCGAGACTAACATGGTCGTCTTGACTATGATCTGACGATGAGTGGTAAGTTTGACCGGGTCTTAAAGGCTGAGGTGATTATGGTGAATGAGCTGCAGCTGGAACCCTGACTCCCGCACACCAGACTTCACTCCTGCAATCAAGGACAGACAGAGGGGAGGGAGAGAGCAGAGAGAGAGCTACCTAGCAGCAGTAGGCCTAACAATTATCTGTAACGTCCCTCAGTCAAGCAGTGAATTTCAAACGCATGTTCAACCACAAAGACCAGGGAAATTTTCCAATGCCTCGCAAAGAATGGCACCTGTTGGTAGATATGTTAAAAAAAAGAAACAGACATTAAATATTTCTTTGAGCATGGAGAAGTTATTAATTACACTTTGGATGGTGTATCAATACACCCAGTCACTACAAAGATGCAAGCGTCCTTCCTAACTCAGTTGCCTGAGTGGAAGGAAACTGCTTAGGGATTTCACCATGAGGCCAATGGTGACTTTAAAACAGTTACAGAGTTTAAGTGCTGTATATAGCCTCGCTATTGTTATTTTTACTGCTGCTCTTTAATTATTTGTTACTTTTATTTCGTATTATTTTATATTGTATTTTTTATTGTTTCTTTTTTTTTCTTTTTTTGGTATTCTTTCTTAAAACTGCATTGTTGGTTAAGGGCTTGTAATTAAGCATTTCACTGTAAGGTCTACATCTGTTGTATTCGGCGCATGTGACAAATACAATTTGATTTGATTTGATGTGATAGGAGAAAACAGAGGATGGATCAACAACATTGTAGTAACTCCACAATACTAACCTAATTGACAGAGTGAAAAGTAGGAAGACTGTACAGAATAAAACATATTCCAAAACATGCATCCTGTTTGCAACAAGGCACTAAAGTAATACTGCAAAATATGTGGCAAAGCAATTAACTTTTTGTCCTGAATACAAAGTGTTATGTTTGGGGCAAATCCATTACACACATTACTGAGTACCACTCTATATATTTTCAAGCGTAGTGGTGGCTGCATCATGTTATGGGTATGCTTGTAATCGTTAAGGACTGGGGAGTTTTTCAGGATAAAAAAGAAAGGGAATGGAGCTAAGCACAGGCAAATTCCTAGAGGAAAACCTGGTTCAGTCTGCTTTCCACCAGACACTGGGAGATGAATTCACCTTTCAGCAGGACAATAACCTAAAACACAAGGCCAAATCTACTCTGGAGTTGCTTACTAAGAAGACAGGGAATGTTCCTGAGTGGCCGAGTTACAGTTTTGACTTAAATCTACTTGATAATTTATGTACTCCCGAGTGGCGCAGTGGTCTAAGGCACTGCATCGCAGTGCTAGCTGTGCCACTAGAGATCCTGGTTCGAATCCAGGCTCTGTTGTAGGCGGCCGCGACCGGGAGACCCATGGGGCGGCGCACAATTGGCCCAGCGTCGTCCAGGGTAGGGGAGGGAATGGCCGGCAGGGGATGTAGCTCAGTTGGTAGAGCATGGCGTTTGCAACGCCAGGGTTGTGGGTTCGATAAAATAATGTATGCGCTAACTGAAAGTCGCTCTGGATAAGAGCGTCTGCTAAATGACTAAAATGTAAATGTCAAGATCTGAAAATGGTTGAAGAATTTTCAAAATAATAATGGGCAAATGTTGCACAATCCAGGTGTGTAAAGCTCTTAAAGACTTACCCAGAAAGACTCACAGCTGTAAGTGCTGCCAAATATACTTCTACAAAGTATTGACTCGGATGTGAATACTGTATGTAAATGAAATATTTCTGTATTACATTTTCAATACATTTGCAAAACTTTCTAAAAACATGTTTTCACTTTGTCATTATGGGGTATTGTGTGGAGATGGGTGAGTAATTTTTGTATATTTAATCAATTTTGAATTCAGGCTGTAACACAACAAAATGTGGAATAAGTCAAGGGGTAGGAATACTTTCTGAAGGCACTGTACATACCCCTAATAACTAGTGAGCCCTACAGATGGTAATGCAGTAGTTAGTGCTGTTTCTAATGAACAGCCAGTGTAGCAGTAGAGCTCAGGTAAGAGATGTCCTTCTGGGTAAAACCACCCTCCCACCAGGGGACTTCTCTCTCATGTGGGCCTCAGAGCTGCTCACCCTCCTGGGTTAATGATCTGGCACACAGTCAGTCAGCTAATTAGACAGAGATCTCCAACTCATATACATCCATCCACCTAAAGGCCTGAGGACTAGTTTAGTTACTGCTGATAGAGGAAAGTAAGTATTATAATGAAGTACCAGCTGTCCTCATGGTTTTGTTGTGGTTGGTTTTTACAACACTTTTGGAATACAGTTGGCGTCTTGCTTGTGTATTCTGTATGTATTGTGTGTTTATCTAATGGTCTGTGGGTCTGTGAGAGTGACAGTGCGTCTCAGCTGCTCAGGAGCCCTGTTAATCTGCCCCAGTAAGAGTCCATCAGCTGCTCCAGAGCCCTGTTAATCTGCCCCAGTAAGAGTCCATCAGCTGCTCCGGAGCCCTGTTAATCTGCCCCAGTAAGAGTCCATCAGCTGCTCCGGAGCCCTGTTAATCTGCCCCAGTAAGAGTCCATCAGCTGCTCCAGAGCCCTGTTAATCTGCCCCAGTAAGAGTCCATCAGCTGCTCCAGAGCCCTGTTAATCTGCCCCAGTAAGAGTCCATCAGCTGCTCCGGAGCCCTGTTAATCTGCCCCAGTAAGAGTCCATCAGCTGCTCCGGAGCCCTGTTAATCTGCCCCAGTAAGAGTCCATCAGCTGCTCCAGAGCCCTGTTAATCTGCCCCAGTAAGAGTCCATCAGCTGCTCCGGAGCCCTGTTAATCTGCCCCAGTAAGAGTTCAGTTGAGACTCATGGCCTGCCTGTGTTTCTCTCCCAGGCTCAGTGTATCTTACTGAGATTTAATATAGGCCCCTTTAATGATGGAGAAGCCCCCTGCCTCCTGTGGAGACTAGTGTCCTCTGGAGACGAGAGCAGACCTCACCCAGCAGGCCCCACAGACTCAGAAGAAAACCACTCCAACATCTCAGACTAACAGAGTAGGTGTAGGAGAGGAGAGGATGGTGTGACTGTGTAGCGCAGGATATATGCTGTGTTAACTGGACCCAATCCCCTCATCCTCTCTCAGGGCCTCCTCCTAAACACTACCCCAATACTGGAGCCATGGGAAATATCCCTTCAGGGAAATATGGTTCTGTCTGATGTAAAGAGGTGATGGGAAAAGGTCTGTTGGCCAAACAAAGAAGCAAAGTTGTGGCAAATGCTGCGTATGTCAAGGTCTTTTATTATGAAGTGGTGAATAGATTTCTGTGGCATCACTCGTCTCCATCACACACATAACAAACACACATAGGATAACATCCCATCATGGTAGAGACAAAGGTTATAGGGAGTCACATTCACATTCAGATAGAGAAGCGAGGAAGAGTACATTTTCCTTTAACAAGCCGCTTCATATTCAGCTAAGCCACATGTGTTGAACCTGCAAGTAAGCATTTTGTTGCACAGTGTATACCATGTGTATCCTGTTCATACGACTAATAACATTTGATGTGTATGTTGTAAAACAGACAATCTCAAATTGCTGCCATGCTTCCTGAAGTGTAACTGTCTGCAGGGGAGGCAGTCTGCTTCTACTTCTTCTACACTGCTTGTCTTTCCTGGGCAGCACTGAGCTGTTTAAGCTAAAGCCAAGAGTGTTTAAAGAGGAACCTATACCACGGGCCGTGGCACAGGAACCAGGCATACATGTGACTCAGGCTGATAGATACTACCCATGGAGCTCTGCACACACGCTCCACACACGCACGCACACACACACACACCACACACACACCACCACCACACCACCACTCCAAACACTTCCTTCCCCTCAGATGCAGGGTGACCTCTGACCTTGGGCCAGTTTCAAAGGCAGCAGCACTAACCCCCTCTCACTTCTCAGTAACAATACCACCCCCTGACTGACTGACTCAGTGTGCAGTGTTGTTCATCTTCCTGTTAGACAGACATTAGGAGACAGGATGAATGATCAAATCAAATCAAATCAAATCAAATCCAATTTTATTTGCCACATGCGCCGAATACAACAGGTGTAGACATTGCCGTGAAATGCTTACTTACAGCCCTTAACCAACAATGCATTTATGTTTTAATAAAAAAGTAAAATAAAACAACAACAACAAAAAAGTGTTGAGAAAAAAAGAGCAGAAGTAAAATAAAATAACAGTAGGGAGGCTATATATACAGGGGGGTACCGGTGCAGAGTCAATGTGCGGGGGCACCGGCTAGTTGAGGTAGTTGAGGTAATATGTACATGTGGGTAGAGTTAAAGTGACTATGCATATATAATTAACAGAGTAGCAGCAGCGTAAAAAGATGGGCTGGGGGAAATAGTCCGGGTAGCCATGATTAGCTGTTCAGGAGTCAAGATTATATATTGGGTTTGCCATGCACTGCCTCACCCATAGGAATCCCTTCAAAGTAGGTGTGATAACCTCAGACAAATGCAGGTAAAGGGCACAAGAGGGTAGTTACAGTATGTGTCCATGTTTGACCGAAATAGGTGTTGTTAAACAGGACATGGCTGCTTCCACCACCACCGTTCAGTTGTTACACAATTACCGTTGGAATTTGAAAACAAGCAGAGCCAGAACTCTCTCACTTTGGAAGGATAAACCGTGGGAGGGGGCGAAAGTAGAGGAGTATGTTAGCAGACCTTGAGATGGTTTAAATGAGTTGTAAAGCCCACCTCATCCTGCCCACCCATCTTACAGCATCCCTATTGTTCTCCTTTGTGTTTATGTTTTGAGTCTTTCTGGAGAATCATCCTCTTGAAGGAGATTACATGCAGGTCCATTAGGGGAGAGTTCCTGGTATAATGGTGCTTATGCTATTGTTCCCTGCAGGGATGCTGCTGGGTTCCTGGAGCGCACCTTGGGTCGGGGGGAGGCAGAGGCTCTGGAGGTCCTGGAGTGTGTGTGGGGAGGCGTGGGGGGACAGCGGCCCCAAGGCTGGAAGGACTGTGTTGGGTGGGCCCGTCGCCAGTGGGAGACCCTCTACAACAACGACATCGCACAGCTGCTGCACTGTTTCCCCTCTGACCAGGTAAGAGTAACACAACACACACTGGAAAACCATTGGAAAACCAGGGGCATAGCTCCTAAATCCCCAAAGGTAAGAGTTTTCTTTAACGTTGTTTATGAATATGAACACTTGGTGGCACTATTGTTCACACACCTTATGCGTTCTTCATAAGATGATAGTCAGATACTGGTTATAAGCCTGTCTTTTGATCTCTGTTACATGTGACACCAGTGTGCTGATACATGATCAAGACATATGCCATATGTAGTGGCAAGTTTATATACAGTGAAATGTCCAATCATTGGAAATGCTTCAACATTTTCAGATACCCATTCTCATTTTTACCTTGGAAGGCATAATCCAAGAATATATAGCCCTAAACTGTTTTTTAAGCATATTGAACACACCATGAACATATCTTGGGATAGTTAGTATTTGACAGCCCACTGATATGGTATCCTCAAAAGTGTCTATTGGGATCCATATAATATCCTGAGGCATATAGACTACAGAGAGTGACATCACATTACATGCTGTTACACCTGGGGGGTGTCTACCCAAACACTCCCCCTGTGATCATATGGATTAACCCTTTACAGGACACTGACAACTGGACCTGTCTGGCCTGATCTGATAACACTATCTCCCCTCTCTTGGTTGATATAATATGGGTCAATAAAAATTCCTCTGACCGAGACAACCGATTCCATTCCACTCATATCCTGTTTAAAGCCTTATTGGTGGGAGGGTGGGTTCGTCTGGAAGAAATGCATAGCATTTTTGCTCCAAGTCCCCTGAGAGAAGCCCTTTTGGTATTGGACTCATTTAGCAGGAAAATGAGTCATTGTTAAACAATGGGCCAGGCCGTGCCTCATGCTCTGAAGCACTCAAGTTTCTGGGCTACGGTTCTGTTGAGCGGCAGCAATACATCATGTAAAAGATTGTAATGTATCAAAACAGAGAGAAAAGATCCCTTTGTGTGTTTGCATTAAGTAATGTAGTGTAGCTTATTATTCTGCAGTGGCACAAGCCTTATGGGAGCAGGATGTTTTAAAAAGGTGTCACGCCCTGACCTATAGACTCTAGTTAGTTTGGTCAGGGTGTGAATATATGTGTGGGTTTTTCTATGTTTCTATTTCTATGTTTGGCCGGGTGTGATTCCCAATCAGAGGCAGCTGTCGCTCGTTGTCTCTGATTGGGGATCATACTTAGGCAGCCAGTTCTCCTGCCTGTGTTGTGGGATCTTGTTTGTGTTCGGTGAGTTTTGGCTTGTTTGTGTATAGCCTTCCGACATCACGTTTCCGTTTGTTGTTTTGTATGTTTATTCAGTTCAATAAACATGTATGCATTTCATGCTGTGCCTTTGTCTGACCCGTTCATCAATGACCGTGACAAAAGGACAGACATTTGTTGTTGTTATCAGTAACATGTTGGGGTTTCTGTTTTTCTTCCTCTGTTCTCTCTCTGTTTTAATAGGTCATTAGTACAGTTAGCCTGGCTGTGGTTTCTGTATCCTCCGAGAGAGTTGTTTCTAACCACAGTTGCTTTCTGGGGAAGTGTGATAAGGCTACTGTCGGTTAACCTCCACAAAATTTCAATGAGTGAAATACAGTGTCTAACTGCCTTACCATTAGGCTGGAATGTTTTTTGGGAAAAGAAATGCAAATCTATTTTACAGGCATACGTCTTATTAACGTAACTGTTTCCCACCCCTTAGCCAACAGAAAATGCCCTTATGCAGATTGAATGGTATTAAAGGTTGAGTAAGTAAGAATGTTGTCAACAAATGTACCAACATCTCTATTATACTGTATGTAAATAGTTTATGATTAGTGAATTACATAATGGAGTTATTTTGTTAGATACTTCTCCCTATTCATAGGTTGCACCTCCGTCACTCGGTCGCGTCATGCCATTGTTATGAACGTTCTCGAGCCACCCTCTACCGGCTGTGCAATAGTGGTGCCCTAAAGTCGTCATAAGCCCAGTCATTCTGGACGGAGGCTAGCGACTGTTTATTCAAAATTACAATATAATGCCTGGAAATACGATGACATTGCTAAAGTATTCAAATATTTAGTAGGAAACAACTTTGCCTGCATTACAGTTGAAGTCGGAAGTTTACATACACCTTAGCCAAATACATTTCAACTCTGTTTTTCACAATTCCTGACATTTAATCCTAGTAAAAATTCCATGTCTTAGGTCAGTTAGGATCACCACTTTATTTTAAGAATGTGAAATGTCAGAATAATAGGAGAGAGCTTTTATTTCTTTCATCACATTCCCAGTGGGTCAGAAGTTTGCATATACTCATTTAGTATTTGGTAGCATTGCCTTTAAATTGTTTAACTTGGGTCAAACGTTTTGGGTAGCCTTCCACAAGCTTCCCACAATAAGTTGGGTGAATTTTGGCCCATTCCTCCTGACAGAGCTGGTGTTACTGAGTCAGATTTGTAGGACTCCTTGCTCGCACATGCTTTTTCAGTTCTGCCCACAGATTTTCTATAGGATTGAGGTCAGGGCTTTGCAATGGCCACTCCAATACCTTGACTTTGATGTCCTTAAGACATTTTGCCACAACTTTGGAAGTATGCTTGGGGTCATTGTCCATTTGGAAGACCCATTTGCGACCAAGCTTTAACTTCCTGACTGATGTCTTGAGATGTTGCTTCAATATATCCACATCATTTTACTTCCTCATGATGCCATCTATTTTGTGAAGTGCACCAGTCCCTCTTGCAGCAAAGCATCCC
Source organism: Coregonus clupeaformis (assembly GCF_020615455.1). NCBI lineage: Eukaryota > Metazoa > Chordata > Actinopteri > Salmoniformes > Salmonidae > Coregonus > Coregonus clupeaformis. The sequence goes on along the minus strand of NC_059201.1, from coordinate 10,494,872 downwards.
CACAGCATGATGCTGCCACCCCCGTGCTTCACGGTTGGGATGGTGTTCTTCGGCTTGCAAGCTACCCCCTTTTTCCTCCAAACATAACGATGGTCATTATGGCCAAACAGTTAAATTTTTGTTTCATCAGACCAGAGGACATTTCTCCAAAAGGTACGATCTTTGTCCCCATGTGCAGTTGCAAACCGTAGTCTGGCTTTTTTATGGCGGTTTTGGAGCAGTGGCTTCTTCCTTGCTGAGCGGCCTTTCAGGTTATGTCGATATAGGACTCGTTTTACTGTGAATATATATACTTTTGTACCTGTTTCCTCCAGCATCTTCACAAGGTCCTTTGCTGTTGTTCTGGGATTGATTTGCACTTTTCGCACCAAAGTACGTTAATCTCTAGGAGACAGAACGCGTCTCCTTCCTGAGCGATATGACGGCTGCGTGGTCCCATGGTGTTTATACTTGCGTACTATTGTTTGTACAGATGAACGTGATACCTTCAGGCATTTGGAAATTGCTCCCAAGGATGAACCAGACTTGTGGAGGTCTACAATTTTTTTTCTGAGGTCTTGGCTGATTTCTTTCGATTTTCCCATGATGTCAAGCAAAGAGGCACTGAGTTTGAAGGTAGGCCTTGAAATACATCCACAGGTACACGTCCAATTGACTCAAATGATGTCAATTAACCTATCAGAAGCTTCTAAAGCCATGACATCATTTTCCAAGCTGTTTAAAGGCACGGTCAACTTAGTGTATGTCAACTTCTGACCCACTGGAATTGTGATACAGTGAATTATAAATGAATTAATCTGTCTGTAAACAATTGTTGGAAAAATTACTTGTGTCATGCACAAAGTAGATGTCCTAACCGACTTGCCAAAACTATGGTTTGTTAACAAGAAATTTGTGGAGTGGTTGAAAAACGAGTTTTAATGACTCCAACCTAAGTGTATGTAAACTTCAGACTTCAACTGTATTATTTAGTATATGTAAAGACAAGATTAAATCAAGAATAGTGTGATGGGTGACAATATTAGCCTATCACTTGTGAATGATATATTATCACTTGTGAATGATGCCCAGCGTAAGGCATGAAACAATGCTTTTTTTTGTTGTTGACTTTTTCAAATCATAGTTGCACACCTCATGTATGCCCACAGGCCTATATGTTTTGATAAGGTTTGTATCACAACAAAAGTGGCTAAATAACTTATTTAAATTAAGCACATTAATCAGTTTTACAAGGGGTGTAGAGCCTAACTGGCATACATAAGCAAGTTTGGGGAAGATCATTTTCACCATAAAAATGCACCTTTATAATAAAAGCATTACATGCATAATCGTATTTGTGGTCACTTTTGATAATGGTGTTTTACCGCTAATGGAACATTCCGCTTATAACCTACTTCCATGTCCGCATTGCTGCGCTTATAATGTGAAGAAATAGACTAATAGTTTATCAACATTGCGTACAAAAGTTTTTGGGATGCTAGTGGTTGTATTAATTTGGGATCTATCTATAGACTGTCCCAGACTATGTTTGGAATATTTATTTCTCGCACAGAATAGAATAGGTCAACTTTTGTACTATGGGGGATAGGAGATTGACATAGACTAGTGCTTTTGTTGTTCATTAGGCCTACTCATCTTGTTGACTGACGAAAAGTAAATGTGTACAGTTCTTCCAATATCTTCAATATGCACCTCGGAATTGGATAAGGACGCGCGCAGTTGCGTCCCCGATGTGTCTGTCTTCACTTGTAAAAGACCAGATCACGTGATGGAGAGCCATGTGAGTGAGAGGTGCTTCGGAGCACGCAGCACTCAGGGAGAAGGGAATTATAATTATTATATTTAGCCCAAGGGCACAACGGCCACTGGCCACAAAATACATGGATTTTTTTAGGAGGCATTAGGGCCACACAAAGTGGATGCTGCCGTGAAATTCGAGGCGTTATCAAGTGCTTGTCAAATTGTGAATGAGACTGATGAAGTGTGTACAGCCTGCGCAAAAAAACAAAGCAGAGCTCATGCCTTTCATCCTACTTTTTTCAAATCATCATTAGTCGCATAATGCAACCTTACAATGTATTAAAGTTCAAAACATATAGCCCAACGTTTATAGAACAACTAAAGTTAAATTAATAACTCTAAATTAAGCATATAGGAGTACCTGTTTCTTTTTTAACCGCTCAACACAGAATAGCCGCATGTGCGCACTCCCTCAAATCGTTCGGAGAAAATATCCTTTCTATTTTATTCAGCTTTGTTTAATTGTATTCTTCATACTATAAAATTCTAAGCAAATCTTGTCTGCTAAATTAACTAGTGTAGCCCACAGCCATATGGCATAGCCAGATCAGGATCTAACATAAAGACAACTCAGAGTATGGTATTCTGTTCTTCTGAAATAGTCTACATTTTCTTCATATCATGTTTCTTTAGACCTGTCTAAAATAAATAATGGATTTATTGTGAAGGTGTAGGCTAAATTACATGGATTTATTAGACTTTTTTAAGTGTAGATGTTCCAAAGGTCTGCATCAGTGGCTTGTAGGCTATGTGTGGAAGCCAGGAGATGCTAAATGTGTTTATGTCAATTACCGTGAGCACGGAAGTTATTTGCTTGACAATCACCGGCTGATGAAATTTTGTGACCGCCACAGCCCTAGTTGGGACTATTGGGACTGCTGGTAGACTGTTGGGACTGTTGGTAGACTGTTGGTAGACTGTTGGCAATGTTGGTAGACTGTTTGGACTGTTGGTAGACTGTTGGCAATGTTGGTAGACTGTTGGCAATGTTGGTAGACTGTTTGGACTGTTGGTAGACTGTTGGTAGACTGTTGGTAGACTGTTGGTAGACTGATGGTAGACTGTTGGCAATGTTGGTAGACTGTTTGGACTGTTGGTAGACTGTTGGCAATGTTGGTAGACTGTTGGTAGACTGTTGGCAATGTTGGTAGACTGTTTGGACTGTTGGTAGACTGTTGGTAGACTGTTGGTAGACTGTTGGTAGACTGTTGGGACTGTTGGTAGACTGTTGGGACTTTTGGTAGACTGTTGGTAGACTGTTGGAAATGTTGGTAGACTGTTGGGACTGTTGGTAGACTGTTGGGACTGTTGGTAGACTGTTGGCAATGTTGGTAGACTGTTGGTAGACTGTTGGCAATGTTGGTAGACTGTTGGTAGACTGTCGGTAGACTGTTGGCAATGTTGGTAGATGATTTGGACTGTTGGTAGACTGTTGACAATGTTGGTAGACTGTTGGTAGACTGTTGGCAATGTTGGTAGACTGTTGGGACTGTTGGTAGACTGTTGGGACTGTTGGTAGACTGTTGGCAATGTTGGTAGACTGTTGGTAGACTGTTGGCAATGTTGGTAGACTGTTGGTAGACTGTTGGTAGACTGTTGGCAATGTTGGTAGACTGTTGGGACTGTTGGTAGACTGTTGGCAATGTTGGTAGACTGTTGGGACTGTTGGTAGACTGTTGGCAATGTTGGTAGACTGTTGGTAGACTGTTGGTAGACTGTTGGCAATGTTGGTAGACTGTTGTGACTGTTGGTAGACTGTTGGTAGACTGTTGGGACTGTTGGTAGACTGTTGGCAATGTTGGTAGACTGTTGGGACTCTTGGTAGACTGTTGGTAGACTGTTGGCAATGTTGGTAGACTGTTGGGACTGTTGGTAGACTGTTGGGACTGTTGGTAGACTGTTGGCAATGTTGGTAGACTGTTGGTAGACTGTTGGTAGACTGTTGGCAATGTTGGTAGACTGTTGGGACTGTTGGGACTGTTGGTAGACTGTTGGTAGACTGTTGGGACTGTTGGTAGACTGTTGGCAATGTTGGTAGACTGTTGGTAGACTGTTAGGACTGTTGGTAGACTGTTAGGACTGTTAGGACTGTTGGTAGACTGTTGGTAGACTGTTGGGACTGTTGGTAGACTGTTGGCAATGTTGGTAGACTGTTGGGACTGTTGGTAGACTGTTGGGACTGTTGGTAGACTGTTGGGACTGTTGGTAGACTGTTGGCAATGTTGGTAGGCTGTTGGGACTGTTGGTAGACTGTTGGCAATGTTGGTAGACTGTTGGGACTGTTGGTAGACTGTTGGCAATGTTGGTAGACTGTTAGGACTGTTGGTAGACTGTTAGGACTGTTGGTATACTGTTGGTAGACTGTTGGGACTGTTGGTAGACTGTTATGACTGCTGGGACTGTTGGTAGGCTGTTGGTAGACTGTTGGGACTGTTGGTAGGCTGTTGGTAGACTGTTGGGACTGTTGGGACTGTTGTTAGACTGTTGGTAGGCTGTTGGTAGACTGTTAGGACTGTTAGGACTGTTGGTAGACCGTTGGTAGACTGTTGGGACTGTTGGTAGACTGTTGGGACTGTTGGTAGACTGTTGGGACTGTTGGTAGACTGTTGGGACTGTTGATAGACTGTTGGGACTGTTGGTAGACTGTTGGGACTGTTGGTAGACTGTTGGGACTGTTGGTAGACTGTTGGGACTGTTGGTAGACGGTTGGGACTGTTGGTAGACTGTTGGGCTGTTGGTAGACTGTTTAGACTGTTGGGACTGTTGGTAGACGGTTGGGACTGTTGGTAGACTGTTGGGACTGTTGGTAGACTGTTAGGACTGTTGGTAGACTGTTGGGACTGTTGGTAGACTGTTGGGACTGTTGGTAGACTGTTGGGACTGTTGGTAGACTGTTGGTAGACTGTTGGGACTGTTGGTAGACTGTTGGGACTGTTGGCTAGATCAAAGCTCTCAGGCTCCTCTGTTCTTATTTTATCAGGACAACAAATGTTGTGGTAAACACAACTCATAACAACATCAGTCTGTTTGTTTCGCTGTCTGCCTGCATGGCCTCTGGGAATGTGGTGTTGGCACGTCAGATAATGACCCAGGGAAAGTATTATATTAAAATGTGATTGTCATGCATATACCAAGCACAAGGACAAATCCCATGTACTCTGTGGTTATGAAGATATCATGTTTATCATATTGCCGAGAAAAAACACCATCCCATGATCATCTAGGTGTGTCATGTATATTTCCTATGGATTGGTGTGGACAGCCACAAGACTCTCTTTGCTTTGAATACCTTCATTGTATTGATGATTTATTGCTGTGATTGATTGATGTCATTTAGAATTCACTCTTTGTCTGTCTCTTCTCAGTTGACGAGTTCAGGTCTGCCTTTCTGGTCTGGAGCAAAGAGATGTCCCCATCCCTTGACCTTTGACCCCAACAATGTAAGTTTTACACAGCCTACTGTATTTTCCTCAGTCTCAGTCACACACAGTGTTCTGCATTTGTCTCATTTGCCTGTCGAACCGGTCAGCGGGAATGATTTGAAATGTCATTATCTCAGCTGATAACACACTCCTCACATTCTCTCTGGTTGTATATTGGATTGGTTCTTATCTAACCTGTGAGAACCACTTACCTGCTGCTGCAGACAAAGCAAGGTGGATAAAATCTACCTCATCACCACCTTTACGCACACATAAACACAGACACACACACACACACAAACACACACACACACACACACACACACACACACACACACACACACAAGCACAAGCACAAGCGCACACAATGGAGCTATAGAGGTGAAGAATCTGTGACCAAGGGGTTCAAATGTTGTTTGAGTGTGAACACGCCTCTCCTCTCTTATCTTTTATGCTACGTTCCTCTCCTCTCTTATCTTTTATGCTACGTTCCTCTCCTCTCTTATCTTTTATGCTACGTTCCTCTCCTCTCTTATCTTTTATGCTACGTTCCTCTCCTCTGTTATCTTTTATGCTACGTTCCTCTCCTCTCTTATCTTTTATGCTACGTTCCTCTCCTCTGTTATCTTTTATGCTACGTTCCTCTCCTATCTTAACTCCGCTGCTCTCCCTCCTTCCTTTCTCCTCACCTTTCCGATCCTCTCCTCCTGTCTTCTCCGTTCCTCCTCCTCTCACCTCGTCTTTCTTCACCTATGCTCTGTTTCTTTGTTCCCCTCCTCTCTGTTCTCTCCTCTCTGTTCTCTCCTCCCCGTTCCCCTCCTCTCTGTTCTCTCCTCCCCGTTCCCCTCCTCTCTGTTCTCTCCTCTCTGTTCACCTGCTCTCTGTTCTCTCCTCCCCGTTCCCCTCCTCTCTGTTCTCTCCTCTCTGTTCACCTGCTCTCTGTTCTCTCCTCTCTGTTCACCTGCTCTCTGTTCTCTCCTCTCTGTTCACCTGCTCTCTGTTCTCTCCTCTCTGTTCTCTCCTCTCTGTTATATCCTCTCTGTTCTCTCCTCTCTGTTCCCCTCATCTCTGTTCCCCTCATCTCTGTTCTCTCCTCTCTGTTCTCTCATCTCTGTTCTCTCCTCTCTGTTCTCTCCTCTCTGTTCTCTCTTCTCTGTTCTCTCCTCTCTGTTCCCCTCTTCTCTGTTCTCTCCTCTCTGTTCCCATCATCTCTGTTCTCTCCTCTCTGTTCCCCTCATCTCTGTTCTCTCCTCTCTGTTCTCTCCTCTCTGTTATATCCTCTCTGTTCCCCTCCTCTCTGTTCTCTCATCTCTGTTCTCTCCTCTCTGTTCTCTCCTCTCTGTTCTCTCCTCTCTGTTCTCTCTTCTCTGTTCTCTCCTCTCTGTTCCCCTAATCTCTGTTCTCTCCTCTCTGTTCTCTCATCTCTGTTCTGTCCTCTATGTTCTCTCCTCTCTGTTCTCTCCTCTCTGTTCTCTGTTCTCTCCTCTCTGTTCCCCTCTTCTCTGTTCTCTCCTCTCTGTTCCCATCATCTCTGTTCTCTCATCTCTGTTCTCTCCTCTCTGTTCTCTCCTCTCTGTTCTCTCTTCTCTGTTCTCTCCTCTCTGTTCCCCTCTTCTCTGTTCTCTCCTCTCTGTTCCCATCATCTATGTTCTCTCATCTCTGTTCTCTCCTCTCTGTTCCCCTCATCTCTGTTCTCTCCTCTCTGTTCTCTCCTCTCTGTTCCCCTCATCTCTGTTCTCTCCTCTCTGTTCTCTCATCTCTGTTCTCTCCTCTCTGTTCTCTCCTCTCTGTTCCCCTCATCTCTGTTCTCTCCTCTCTGTTCTCTCCTCTCTGTTCCCCTCATCTCTGTTCTCTCCTCTCTGTTCTCTCCTCTCTGTTCCCCTCCTCTCTCCCGGTGTGAGGGTTGTCACCTCACCTGTCCTTAGGTCTGGGCTTGCAGCTCTCACAGACAGACAATAGGACAACAACAATGGTATTTAGGAATGCCTCTTATCAAGACTCAATGAACACACTGACTGCTTCTAGAGCATAGAGCCTATTCATGGCCTGTTGAATGCCATTTAATAGCAGTTGTAAATCAATGGAACCACCCTATGAATCTTTTACAGTCCTCTGATGTATTCAATGGTAAACATTACTTTAAAAAATCGACATGATGAATCACAAGGGGGTTTGTTGGTCACCGATGGGAGGTTTTAAACTGATGTAAATTGCGATGGTTTTCTGACTTGTTTTCTGGCTTGACGGTGCAGGTAGCCTAGCGGTTAGAGGCATGGGCCAGTAACCGAAAGGTTGCTGGTTCAAATACCCGAGCTGACAAAGTGAAACATCTGTTGATGTGCCCTTGAGCAAGGCACTTAACCTTAATTTGGTCCAGGGGCACCGTACTACAATGGCTGACTTAGTAAAACAACACCTTTCACTGCATCTGTCTGGTGTATGTGACAATAAAACATATTGATATTTTTTGGTTAAGTCCAGAGGGTTTTTTCCTTTGGTAACTACTGGGTGACTCTGCTGATAGCTCAAACAGCCCAGTCATCATGTGGTGGCCATATTCCATGAGCAGAGTTGGGGAGTAACTGATTACATTTAAGGGAAAAAAACCTCTGGACATAACCAAAAAATATCAATATGTTTTATCAGTTACATGTAATCCGATAACAAAAAACTCTTAACTGTAATCAGTTACGTTACCAGCAAAAATATTGTAATCAGATTACAGATACTTTTGAAAAACTAGATGATTACTTCTTGGATTACTTTAAAATTCAGAGCAATGTTTGCGAAAAAATACATTATGACACCTTTCTGTTTAAGTTTGTTCCACCTGAGCAAGTCTGACCACAAGCCAGAGACCACTATGATGACACACCAAATGCGTTTGATGGATCCTTTTTGTCTTCTTCTAATGCCTCTTAAGGGGAAAGTAATCCAAAAGTAACTGAAAGTAATTAGATTATGTTACTTAGTTTGGGTAATCCAAAAGTTACGTTACTGATTACAATTTTAGACAGGTAACTAGTAACTGTAACGGATTACATTTAGAAAGTAACCTACCCAACCTTATCCATGAGGAACATCCTGTCAGATATTAACATTTTCCACAGCTTTTGCTCCTCACGTGCAAATGGTAGGAAGTGGTCTTTGTACCACCCCTAATATGACCAAAGTGGATTTGTGGGTTTTGTTTGAGTTAGCAGCATGTGTGTAATGTAATTATTTATTTTACCTCAGCGGGTCTGGTTCTGACTGTTGAGATGTAGAGGTGGGGGGTCATTAACAGTTTGTGTTATCTTGTCATGTATTGTAGACCACCCATATGGACTATGTGGTGGCAGCAGCCAACCTCTATGGGCAGATCTATGGGATTGTGGGTACACGAGACTGCTCTGCCATCAGGAGCGTCCTAGAGAGGGTCCACATACCTGCCTTCACCCCCAAGTCTACTGTCAAGATCCATCTCACTGACAAGGAGATGGAGGAGGAGAGGGAGAGTGGAAATTTGGGTGAGGAAACTGTCCATTTATCTACTGTATGTTGTGTTATATGCCTGTTTCTCAGGCCTATGTGTTTATTTTCCATTTGACCAGACACAGGCCGACTGGAGGAGTTGCAGAAGAAGCTGTCCTCTCCTCCAGTGAACAGCGCAGCCCTGCAGATGCACCCCATTGACTTTGAGAAGGTAATAAGAGCCCAGCGCCATGCTCGCCATATCTCCACTGGTAACACTGCATAGTGTTAGGGACCACACAGAGGGCAGGGGGCCACGCTGAACTCTATATGGGGCAAAGAAAATGCAGTTTCGTCTTTGGGTCCTCAATGACCCTTGTCTGTTCTAGTCCCTAACAGGACACACACTGCGGTGGCTCAGTGTCTAAGGAAACAGGCCTGTCCTGTGTTCTGGGGCCTCTCTGTTGCACTGCTACTGCAAGGGGGAGTATTTTAGAGAGCGCACATCTTGTTAAAAACAACCTTCAGAACAGTGGTGAATAAATAGTCTGCAGTGACTAGGCCTGAGGACCTCTAGCACTGTTTGTGGGGCTGTAGGGAGTTTTGGTCACTGAGGATCCCTGTCTACAGTGTCCCCCCCTAGCCCCCGCTCCCCATCTCACATGGTCTACCACCACCATGTCACCCAGCCCTTTGAAGCGGCACACTCACACAGCCCAGGGGGCAAGAGTTCCTCCATAACACTTCCATTGTGCAGCCAGTCACTGTCATGCAGAGGAACCTGAGCCTCCCTCTCTCTCCTTTCTTTCTTTCTGTCTTTCTTTCTCTCACTCCCACTCTCTCTCTTCTCTCTCACTCCCCCGCCTCATCTATCTATCGTTAAATGAGGTTTGGAGCTGTGTAGTGCAGATGACTGATTAGTGTGGCTGGCGAGGTGAGTAGGGTTGATGAGGTAAGACAGGTAAGTATCAGATGTCACCTTGCCTTGGATGTGACTAAGACCCTCCTCCTCGTCCACCTCCTCCTCCTCGTCGTCCACCTCCTCATCCTCCTCGTCCACCTCCTCCTCCTCCCCGTCCACCTCCTTATCCTCCTCATCCTCCTCGTCCACCTCCTCATCCTCCTCGTCCACCTCCTCCTCCTCCTCGTCCACCTCCTTATCCTCCTCATCCTCCTCGTCCACCTCCTCATCCTCCTCGTCCACGTCCTCATCCTCCTCGTCCACCTCCTCCTCATCTAACCTGCCTTAGATAGCTATTTTGTCCCTCCCCCCATACACTCAGAGACCGACTCAATTGATGCCTCTAGAGATACTATCTCTTTCATTGTTACCCAACGCTTAGGTTTACCTCCACTTTACTCATATCCTTTCATATCCTTGTCTGTACATAATGCCCTGAATCTTTTCTATAACACCCGGAAATCTGCCCCCTTTATTCTATGTACCCAACGCACTAGAAGACCAGTTCTTAAAGCCTTTAGCCGTATCCTTATTCTAGTCCTCCTCTGTTCCTCTGGTGATGTAGAGGCTAACCCAGGCCCTGCAGCCCTCAGTATCACTCCTACTCCCCAGGCGCTATCATTTGATGACTTCTGTAATCGCAAAAGTCTTGGTTTCTTGCACATAAATATCAGAAGTCTACTTCCTAAGTTTGAGTTATTCACTGCGTTAGCACACTCTGCCAACCCTGATGTTCTAGCAGTGTCTGAATCCTGGCTCAGGAAGGCCACCAAAAATTCTGAAATTTCCATCCCCAACTATAACATTTTCCGTCTAGATAGAACTGCCAAAGGGGGTGGAGTTGCAATCTACTGTAGAGATAGCCTGCAGAGCTCTATCATACTATCCAGGTCTGTGCCCAAACAGTTTGAGCTTCTACTTCTAAAAATCCACCTTTCCAGAAATAAGTCTCTCACTGTTGCCGCTTGCTACAGACCCCCCTCAGCCCCCAGCTGTGCCCTGGACACCATATGTGAATTGATTGCCCCCCATTTATCCTCAGAGTTTGTACTGCTTGGTGACCTAAATTGGGATATGCTTAATACCCCAGCCATCCTACAATCCAAGCTAGATGCCCTCAACCTCACGCAAATTATCAACGAACCTACCAGGTACAACCCTAAATCCGTAAACATGGGTACCCTCATAGATATCATCCTGACTAACACACCCTCTAAATACACCTCAGCTGTCTTCAACCAGGATCTCAGCGATCACTGCCTTATTGCCTGCGTCCGTAACGGGTCCGCGGTCAAACGACCACCCCTCATCACTGTCAAACGCTCCCTAAAACACTTTAGCGAGGAGGCCTTCCTAATTGACCTGGCCCAGGTATCCTGGATGGATATAGATCTCATTCCGTCAGTAGAGGATGCCTGGTTGTTCCTTAAAAGTAATTTCCTCTCAATCTTAAATAAACATGCCCCATTCAAAAAATACAGAACTAAGAACCGATATAGCCCCTGGTTCTCCTCAGACTTGACTGCCCTTGACCAGCACAAAAACATCCTGTGGCGTACAGCATTAGCATCAAATAGCCCCCGCGATATGCAACTTTTCAGGGAAGTTAGGAACCAATATACACAAGCAGTCAGGAAAGCAAAGGCTAACTTTTTCAAACAGAAATTTGCTTCCTGTAGCACTAACTCCAAAAAGTTTTGGGACACTGTAAAGTCCATGGAGAATAAGAGCACTTCCTCCCAGCTGCCCACTGCACTGAGGCTAGGAAAAACTATCACCACCGATAAATCTACAATAATCGAGAATTTCAACAAGCATTTTGCTACAGCTGGCCATGCTTTCCATCTGGCTACCACTAACCCGGCCACCAACTCTGCACCCTCTGCTGCAACTTGCCCATGCCCCCCCCGCTTCTCCTTCACACAAATTCAGACAGCTGATGTTTTGAAAGCGCTGCAAAATCTGGACCCCTACAAATCAGCTGGGCTAGACAATCTGGACCCTTTCTTTCTAAAACTAGCCGCCGAAGTTGTCGCAACCCCTATTACTAGTCTGTTCAACCTCTCTTTCATAACGTCTGAGATCCCCAGAGATTGGAAAGCTGCCGCGGTCATCCCCCTCTTCAAAGGGGGTGACACTCTAGATCCAAACTGCTACAGACCTATATCCATCCTGCCCTGCCTTTCGAAAGTATTCGAAAGCCAAGTTAACAAACAGATCATCGACCATTTCGAATACCACCGTACCTTCTCCGCTATGCAATCCGGTTTCCGAGCTGGTCACGGGTACACTTCAGCCACGCTCAAGGTCCTAAACGATATTATAACCGCGATTGATAATAGACAGTACTGTGCAGCCGTCTTCATCGACCTGGCCAAGGCTTTCGACTCTGTCAACCACCGCATTCTTATTGGCAGACTAAATAGCCTTGGTTTCTCAAATGACTGCCTCGCCTGGTTCACCAACTACTTCTCAGATAGAGTTCAGTGTGTCAAATCGGAGGGCCTGTTGTCTGGACCTATGGCAGTCTCTATGGGGGTGCCACAGGGTTCAATTCTTGGTCCGACACTTTTCTCCGTGTATATCAATGATGTCGCTCTTGCTGCTGGTGACTCTCAGATCCACCTCTACGCAGACGACACCATTTTGTATACATCTGGCCCTTCATTGGACACTGTGTTAACAAACCTCCAAACGAGCTTCAATGCCATACAACAATCCTTCAGTAGCCTTCAACTGCTCTTAAACACTAGTAAAACTAAATGCATGCTTTTCAATCGAACGCTGCTAGCACCCGCCCACCCGACTAGAATCACCACTCTCGACGGGTCTGACCTAGAGTATGTGGACAACTACAAATATCTAGGTGTCTGGTTAGACTGTAAACTCAACTTCCAGACTCACATAAATAATCTCCAATCCAAAGTTAAATCTAGAATCGGCTTCCCTATTTCGCAACAAAGCCTCCTTCACTCATGCTGCCAAACATGCCCTCGTAAAACTGACTATCCTACCGATCCTTGACTTCGGCGATGTCATTTACAAAATAGCCTCCAACACTCTACTCAGCAAATTGGATGTAGTCTATCACAGTGCCATCCGTTTTGTCTCCAAAGCCCCATACACTACCCACCACTGTGACCTGTACGCTCTTGTTGGCTGGTCCTCACTACATGTCCGTCGTCAAACCCACTGGCTCCAGGCCATCTATAAATCACTGCTAGGCAAATCCCCGCCTTATCTTAGCTCATTGGTCACCATAGCAGCACCCACCCGTAGTCTGCGCTCCAGCAGGTATATCTCACTGGTCATTCCCAAAGCCAACACCTCCTTTGGCCGCCATTCCTTCCAGTTCTCTGCTGCCAATGACTGGAACGAATTGCAAAAATCTCTGAAGCTGGAGACTCTTATCTCCCTCAATAACTTTAAGCATCAGTTGTCAGAGCACCTTACCGATCACTGCACCTGTACACAGCCCATCTGAAATTAGCCCACCCAACTACCTCATCCCTATATTGTTATTTATTTTGCTCTTTTGCACCCCAGTATCTCTATTTGCACATAATCTCTTGCACATCTAGCATTCCAGTGTTAATACTATTGTAATTATTCTGCACTATAGCCTATTTATTGCCTTACCTCCATAACTTGCTACATTTGCACACACTGTATATATATTTTCTGTTGTATTTCTGACTTTGTTTTTTTACCCCATATGTAACTCTGTGTTGTTTTTATTGCACTACTTTGCTTTATCTTGGCCAGGTCGCAGTTGTAAATGAGAACCTGTTCTCAACTGGCTTACCTGGTTAAATAAAGGTGAAATAAAATTTAAAAAAATATTTAAAAAATCCACCTCGTCCACCTCCTCCTCCCCGTCCACCTCCTCATCCTCCTCGTCCACCTCCTCATCCTCCTCGTCCACCTCCTCATCCTCCTCGTCCACCTCCTCATCCTCCTCGTCCACCTCCTCCTCCTCCTCGTCCACCTCCTCAGCCTCCTCGTCCACCTCCTCCTCCTCCTCGTCCACCTCCTCATCCTCCTCGTCCACCTCTTCATCCTCCTCGTCCACCTCCTCATCCTCCTCGTCCACCTCCTCCTCCTCCTCGTCCACCTCCTCATCCTCCTCGTCCACCTCCTCCTCCTCGTCCACCTCCCCCTCCTCGTCCACCTCCTCCTCCTCGTCCACCTCCTCATCCTCCTCGTCCACCTCCTCCTCCTCCTCATCCACCTCCTCATCCTCCTCGTCCACCTCTTCCTCCTCGTCCACCTCCTCATCCTCCTTGTCCACCTCCTCCTCCTCCACCTCCTCCTCCTCGTCCTCCTCATCCTCCTCGTCCACCTCCACCTCCTCCTCCACCTCCTCCTCCTCCTCCTCGTCCACCTCCTCCTCCTCTCTACCTCTACCAACTGGCGAGGTCATGCTACAGATGCCTGGAATGTGAGGAAACGGATTCTGCAGAATCGGGTTGCCAGGTGTGACTACCTCACGACCCCTCCAGCTGCCCCTGACTGACTGTCGCCCTCTCCAGCCTTTGTAGGGCTGTGCTGGCTGAGGCATGAGCTCATAGACAGTGTCGCTCACAGGGGAATCTGATTTCCACTACATCGCAGAGGGGTGAATAAGTCATGTACTCGTGTGATTAAAGTGACACAGACACAAAGGCCTCAGAGCTCAAAGCAGACGAACCACGGCATGACATCATTGACTCATTTGGCTTTAATATGGCTAACAGCGTTTAGACAGGGATGTGCTGAGAATCAGTTGTTCTTATCTTCATCTCACAGCTGTTGATGTAATAATGTATGTAACGTACAGTGCCTTGCAAAAGTATTCATCCCCCTTGCCGTTTTTCCTATTTTGTTGCATTACAACCTGTAATTTAAATGTATTTTTATTTGGATTTCATGTAATGGACATACACAAAATAGTACAAATTGGTGAAGTGAAATGAAAAAAATAACTTGTTTCAAAAATTCTAAAAAATAAATAACGGAAAAGTGGTGCGTGCATATGTATTCACCCCCCTTTGCTATGAAGCCCCTAAATAATATCTGGTGCAACCAATTACCTTCAGAAGTCACATAATTAGTTAAATAAAGTCCACCTGTGTGCAATCTAAGTGTCACATGATCTGTCACATAATCTCAGTATATATACACACCTGTTCTGAAAGGCCCCAGAGTCTGCAACACCACTAAGCAAGGGTCACCACTAAGCAAGCGGCACCATGAAGACCAAGGAGCTCTCCAAACAGGTCAGGGACAACGTTGTGGTGAAGTACAGATCAGGGTTGGGTTCTAAAAAAAATTATCAGAAACTTTGAACATCCCACGGAGCACCATTAAATCCATTATTAGAAAATTGAAAGAATATGGCACCATAACAAACCTGCCAAGAGAGGGCCGCCCACCAAAACTCACGGACCAGGCAAGGAGGGCATTAATCAGAGAGGCAACAAAGAGACGAAAGATAACCCTGAAGGAGCTGCAAAGCTCCGCAGCGGAGATTGAAGTATATGTCCATAGGACCACTTTAAGCTGTACACTCCACAGAGCTGGGCTTTACGGAAGAGTGGCCAGAAAAAAGCCATTGCTTAAAGAAAAAAATAAGCAAACACATTTGGTGTTCGCCAAAAGCCATGTGGGAGACTCCCCAAACATATGGAAGAAGGTACTCTGGTCAAATGAGTCTAAAATTGAGCTTTTTGGCCATCAAGGAAAACGCTATGTCTGACGCAAACCCAACACCTCTCATCACCCCGAGAACACCATCCCCACAGTGAAGCATGGTGGTGGCAGCATCATGCTGTGGGGATGTTTTTCATCGGCAGGGACTGGGAAACTGGTCAGAATTGAAGGAATAATGATTGCCCCACTAAATACAGGGAAATTCTTGAGGGAAACCTGTTTCAGTCTTCCAGAGATTTGAGACAGGGGCGGAGGTTCACCTTCCAGCAGGACAATGACCCTAAGCATACTGCTAAAGCAACACTCGATTGGTTTAAGGGGAAACATTTAAATGTCTTGGAATGGCCTAGTCAAAGCCCAGACCTCAATCCAATTGAGAATCTGTGGTATGACTTAAAGATTGCTGTACACCAGCGGAACCCATCCAACTTGAAGGAGCTGGAGCAGTTTTGCCTTGAAGAATGGGCGAAAATCCCTGTGGCTAGATGTGCCAAGCTTATAGAGATATACCCCAAGAGACTTGCAGCTGTAATTGCTGCAAAAGGTGGCTCTACATAGTATTGACTTTGGGGGGGTGAATAGTTATGCACGCTCAAGTTTTCTGTTTTTTTGTCTTATTTCTTGTTTGTTTCACAATACAAAAAATGTATTCAAGCATCTTCAAAGTGGTAGGCATGTTGTGTAAATCAAATGATACAAACCCCCCAAAACATCCATTTTAATTCCAGGTTGTAAGGCAACAAAATAGGAAAAATGCCAAGGGGGTGAATACTTTCGCAAGCCACTGTATGTCAGAATGTATCTCCATTTGTCTCCTCTTCAGAATGATGTTCCTCCTGTGGCAGGTGTTCCCTGAAGGATAAAACATAACAGTGTATGGGGTCTTTGGATATTAAGGGTTCATTAATTAATGTATTATAAAGATGATGAATTGTATTTACAGGATGATGATAATAACTTCCATATGGACTACATAGTGGCTGCCTCTAACTTGAGGGCAGAGAACTACGACATCCCAACAGCTGATCGTCACAAGGTTAGAATCCTCGTTGTTTTGTCGTGTCACAGTGACACAACAGAGAGAGACAGAGAGAGACAGAGAGAGACAGAGAGTGACAGAGAGAGACAGAGAGAGACAGAGAGAGACAGAGAGGGACAGAGAGGGACAGAGAGAAACAGAGAGAAACAGAGAGAGACAGAGAGAGACAGAGAGTGACAGAAAGTGACAGAGACAGAAAGTGACAGAGACAGAGAGAGACAGAGAGAGACAGAAAGAGCGATCCTATGAGACTTCTCAGAGATTTCCCTGTATCTCAAAAGATCACATGCATTTCCAGGCAGTTAGCGGCAACCCGCTCCACCCCCTCACATACGCACGCATGCACACACACACATTTGTTTTGATATCCTTGTGGGGACCAAAAAATTGATTCCCAATAAAAATCCTATTTTCCCTAACCCCTAACTCTAACCCTAACTCCTAACCCTAATTCTAACCCTAACCCTAAACCTAACCCCTAAGCCTAAAATAGCCTTTTTCCGTGTGGGGACCGGCGAAATGTCCCCGCTATATCCCCCCCACATTTCCTTGTTTTACTATCCTTGTGAGGACTTCTGGTCCCCACAAGGATAGTAAAACCAAGCACACACACACACTCTCTTTTAACTGGAGCTTCTTTTTGCCCTCATCCACAGAGTAAGCTGATCGCGGGGCGCATCATCCCGGCTATAGCCACGACCACGGCTGCGGTGGCAGGTCTGATGTGTGTGGAGCTGTACAAGCTGGTCCAGGGCCACAGGAAGATCAGCTCCTACCGCTCAGGCTACATCAACCTGGCTGTCCAGTACTGTGTCCTGTCAGAGCCCCTCGGGCCACAGCGCTTCATGGTGAGTGACCGGTCAGCACAGAAACCCATGGTGTAAAGTGATGAATGCGATTGGTTTTTAAACTGGAGAGGGAATGGAACTGACCGTATTTACATGGTAAAACAGAATAAAACAGACTGTATTCAGTCTGACTCTTAACTGCTACTGTTACTTCAGCATTTAGGCCTAAATCTGTTCCGCTTTATAGACAGATTAAATCACATATTTTCTCTCTGGAGAGAGTTAGTTCCTACAGTGAGTGAGTGCCCAGAGTGTAAGAGATAGCTAACCTGAGAATCCACTGCCCATAAGGGATGTCTTAACTCAGCTCAGTCTAATCCGAGGGGGTGTTAGCATCCAGGTAAGGCAGGGAGTAACTGTATACCCACCTACCCACCCACCCACACACCACCCTGCCTGCAACTGTGTTTGCACAATCCAGGAGACCTTCAATGCATAAAGGCACCCAAGTGTGAAGCTAAAGAAAAGAGCCTGTGCTCTAAGAAGAGAGAGATTTCAGTCCCACATCTCCAGTGGCTTCAGATGTAATGCTAGGCTTATTGGTTTATATGGAACAATGGCCACACTAGAACCTAGAAGGAGAATGGGCGCCTGCCAATTAGAAAGCCAAACAGAACTCTGGGTCTAGTTTTGGGTCATGGATTGGGAGGGCGCCCGATGATGAGGTAATGCGACCGCCGCCTCCCACCACGCCCTCCTGCCCTGTCCCAGGATAGCTCACCTCTGGAGGGGGTCTGACCCGGGAAGCGGGCCTCGTCCTCCCACAGGGGCCCCCGAATCCCGACAGATCAGGGTTGTTGGGGGTCAGAGTGGGGCAACCCTGGTAACTCTGCCCCATGGGACCTGAGAGGGGTGGTGGGGTTTAAACAGTGCAGGTCCGGTTACGACTGTGGTTACAACCAAACATGTTGCAGCTGCGTGATTGGGTGCCCTGACCTGATGGCAAGGGCAGCTGTGCCTCACTGCCATTCAGTGCTGAGACTGGAGACTGACTCTCTCACCAAAGGGAAAGGGGGATACCTCCTCACCAAGCCAGTATAGTACTGTACACTGTCCTCTTGCTCAGTTCAGACCAACTCTGGCCTCTCTTGTTTTGGTGTGCTAAAAGCTTGTTGAAAAGCTAGATAGCTATGGCAATATGTAGGGCTGTTATGAAACCTATGAGAGCATATGGGGTGGGGACAGCACAGACATAATGGCTTTTTGTTATGATTAATGTTGGAAATCATGTTTTCTTCTCTCGTGTTCTTTTCACCAGTTCTGTCTAGGGAAGTTCTGTTTTTCCTCTCCCTTTTACATGTCCCTTGCCCAGACATTCCAAACCTAGTCAGAACTGCATGGAAAAAAGTTGATTCACTGTGAATGTTAGCAGTAATGCAGAGGGAGCACTTTAAATATCCAGAACCTAAAGATTTATAACACGCTGCAGAGATGAGATCTCTTGCCCGTTTCCAGGGGGAGGGGGACAATATTTTCCAGACCCCAACTATTCAAGTCTCTTTTTTTGTGACCTCAGCATATATTTTAGTTCAGCTTCTAAATAAGTATCTTCATGTCTCAATGCACAGGAAGCCATCCAACTGCAGCTAATGGCTGGGCTGAGCTCTGTTGTTGTGCTGTGTTGTGCTGGGACTAAATGAGCCATGTAGGCCAGGGTAGATAGAGCACAGGAGGCCTCCAGATTGGGGGAACACAAAGGTGTGTTAGGTCTGGGTCTGTGTGGGCCTCGACGAATTGAGGCTGTTCTGAGGGCAAAAGGGGGTGCAACTCAATATTAGGAAGGTGTTCTTAATGTTTTGTACGCTCAGTGTATATTGTGCACACACACACACACCTGTCTTCACCAATACACTTGGGTTCACAGTGTCCAGAACACACAAATGGTAAGAGGTGTTCTGGTTCTCATACAGTCTCTCCCCACCCCCCACCCCTCCCAAATGGTCCCAACTTGTGCCTCAGTCAGACTGGAGACCGACTAAAGAGAACAAATGTCACCTAATTTCCTACATTGTAAAAAAAAAACATAGGCCTACTTTGTGAAATAAATAATTGTGTGTTTTTATGTGTTTGAATAGCAGTGCTGAAAACTCAGTTTTTGCTTCCATGTTTCCTGTATGCACAGTAGAAGCAAAGCAACTTGATTATGCCAGAATTGATCATATCTGGGTTTATGGACATTCATAGCATAGTGGTCATCATGAGCATGGTGCATGGGTGACCTCTGAACCCAAAGGTCAGCTGGGGTCAGGAGTCAGAGTTGGGGATGTCCCAGGTCAGCCCTCCTGACAGGCAGGGAGGGAGGATGTTGTTTTATGTGAGGAACGTGTGCGTGCATCTCCCCTAGTCCTCCTGAGAGTAGGCTGGGATAACGGAAGGCCCAGACAGACCTCAGCTTCCTGTGGGTTTGTTTTCAATACTTCAGCTCATACATACTTCTCTCTGTCTCTTCCTTTCCTCTCACATACAAGCTCTCCACTTACCTCACACCAGTCACAGTTCTCAAAGCACATTGTCAGTCAACCTCCCTTATCATAGATATTACTACTTTAAAATGGCGAAGGTGTTTGATTGCCTCTCACCTTGTCAGAGGCAAAGCTATGGGGATAGCCGCTCTCTTTTTCCTGAGTGTGCTAAAGGAGAGATGCCCAGCTGGCCTGTTGGAGGTGTGGGCAGAGCCATCTGGAGGGAGCCCTGGGGTCTGGTTACCTCAGCTCACCTTGGTAGCCTTTGTGTGCTAGATGGAGGAGGTGTGTGGAAGACAAGCTGTCAGGCCAGATGGAGGGATGGTGACATGAAGGAGAGGGACAGGGGGAGTGCTGAGAGGAGTGCAGCGGGAGCGCAGTCTGCAGCACTAGTAATTAGGTAGAGAAATTATTTGTATACGTTATCTGGAGGAGCAAGAAAAATAGTTTAGCAAATACACTTTTGTAAGAACGTTTATATTATTTGTATACACTAGCACTCTGCACAGAGAATTTCTTATAATTATACCTGCTTTTACAATGTTTTTTTCATAAACAAATGTTTCATAAACGCATTGTTAAGTATCAAGCTTTTGCCTCTTTGTCACAGAGCTGAATCACAGCTGGACCACATGGTCTGCTTAAGTCATTGCTGCAACATGCTACTTTATCATTTTCATCTCAGCCTGTTTCCCTGCCAGACTAAATATCCTTGAGGATTAGTGCAGATTTTATTAGTCTGCTTTTGAAGCGAGTGCAGGCGTGCAGCTGTTACATCTCACTGGAGATCTGACAACTATCAAGGGGTCAACTTACGCATGCACGGATGTAGACCACTCCTCTCATGAGATCAGTCAGCTTTTTATATCAAGTAACTGGACTACAAGTTTTATGCCCAGGTGGTCCGCCCAGAGCCTTCAATGGCCTTGGTAGTCTGTTAGCTTGACCAGCAGATAACCTCATCATTAGATCTTTTGTCTGGATGCCACAGTCCTCCTTCTCTGCAGAAACATGCCCTGTGCAGATAGAGATACCATTCTAGAAGAAAGAGAGATTATACACAGTACAGATGAGCTAAGGGTTGGCTAAGAGAAGGCCTGCAGTGAAAGCCCCATATAAATGAACCATTACCATCTGGCCACGGAGAATGGTAGATGGTTATTGCAACCATAAAGGTGATTAAGTCAAAGGTTGTTTGTTCAAATCAAATTATATTTGTCACATGCGCCGAATACAACAGGTGTAGACCTTACAATTAAATGCTTACTTACAAGCCCTTAACCAACAATGCAGTTTTAAGAAAGAATATTTTAAAAAAGACACAAAAAAAAGTTACAAATAATTAAAGAGCAGCAGTAAAATAACAGTAGCGAGGCTATATACAGGGGGTACCGGTACAGAGTCAATGTGCGGGGGCACCGGTTAGTCGAGGTAATTGTGGTTCTGAGGTAATTGAGGTTCTGAATACACTCTTGGTGCGACTGAAGTGGTGTATCTGTCTGCAACAATAACTTGCTTTGCTATGCTAAAACAGGAAATGGGGCTTAGCTGGCGAACAACCGTACTTTGGCAATAACAAAATAACAAAATGACTGCACTTTTTCCCACTGCCCCTAGCATCCCCCTTCAGGGACTGTGGACTTTAAACAGCTGTTTCCCAAAATAGGAATGCCCCCCCCCCCCTCTTTTCCCTACTGTTGTTGTCCTCTATATCCAGTGGGGAGAACAAGTATTTGATACACTGCCGATTTTGCAGGTTTTCCTACTTACAAAGCATGTAGAGGTCTGTAATTTTTATCATAGGTACACTTCGACTGTGAGAGACGGAATCTAAAACAAAAATCCAGAAAATCACATTGTATGATTTTTAAGTAATTAATTTGCATTTTATTGCAGGACGTAAGTATTTGATACATCACAAAAGCAGAACTTAATATTTCGTACAGAAACCTTTGTTTGCAATTACAGAGATCATACGTTTCCTGTAGGTCTTGACCAGGTTTGCACACACTGCAGCAAGGATTTTGGCCCACTCCTCCATACAGACCTTCTCCAGATCCTTCAGGTTTCAGGGCTGTCGCTGGGCAATACGGACTTTCAGCTCCCTCCAAAGATGTTCTATTGGGTTCAGGTCTGGAGACTGGCTAGGCCACTCCAGGACCTTGAGATGCTTCTTACGGAGCCACTCCTTAGTTGCCCTGGCTGTGTGTTTCGGGTCGTTGTCATCATGGAAGACCCAGCCACGACCCATATTCAATGCTCTTACTGAGGGGAGGAGGTTGTTGGCCAAGATCTTGCGATACATGGCCCCATCCATCCTCCCCTCAATACGGTACAGTTGTCCTGTCCCCTTTGCAGAAAAGCATCCCCAAAGAATTATGTTTCCACCTCCATGCTTCACGGTTGGGATGGTGTTCTTGGGGTTGTACTCATCCTTCTTCTTCCTCCAAACACGGCGAGTGGAGTTTAGACCAAAAAGCTCTATTTTTGTCTCATCAGACCACATGACCTTCTCCCATTCCTCCTCTGGATCATCCAGATGGTCATTGGCAAAGTTCAGACGGGCCTGGACATGCGCTGGCTTGAGCATGGGGACCTTGCGTGCGCTGCAGGATTTTAGTCCATGACGGCGTAGTGTGTTACTAATGGTTTTCTTTGAGACTGTGGTCCCAGCTCTCTTCAGGTCATTGACCAGGTCCTGCCATGTAGTTCTGGGCTGATCCCTCACCTTCCTCATGATCATTGATGCCCCACGAGGTGAGATCTTGCATGGAGCCCCAGACCGAGGGTGATTGACCGTCATCTTGAACTTCTTCCATTTTCTAATAATTGCGCCAACAGTTGTTGCCTTCTCACCAAGCTGCTTGCCTATTGTCCTGTAGCCCATCCCAGCCTTGTGCAGGTCTACAATTTTATCCCTGATGTCCTTACACAGCTCTCTGGTCTTGGCCGTTGTGGAGAGGTTGGAGTCTGTTTGATTGAGTGTGTGGACAGGTGTCTTTTATACAGGTAACGAGTTCAAACAGGTGCAGTTAATACAGGTAATGAGTGGAGAACAGGAGGGCTTCTTAAAGAAAAACGAACAGGTCTGTGAGAGCCGGAATTCTACTGGTTGGTAGGTGATCAAATACTTATGTCATGCAATAAAATTCAAATTAATTACTTAAAAATCATACAATGTGATTTTCTGGATTTTTGTTTTAGATTCCGTCTCTCACAGTTGAAGTGTACCTATAATAAAAATTACAGACCTCTACATGCTTTGTAAATAGGAAAACCTGCAAAATCGGCAGTGTATCAAATACTTGTTCTCCCCACTGTAGATCATTAAGACCCTATTCCCACTACGAGATATGAAAGAGAATTCTACTTTTCAATTCACATTACATCCTTGCCTAAATATCACAGTAGCCACTAGCCAGTATGCACAATCTATTCAACAATGACAGAAACTTCTCTTCTAAAACATATAACACTATTAAATAATGCAACCAATCCATATTACATTTTTGAATAATGCAACAATTCACAAGCATGTGTGTGCAGACAATTAAATGGTCCATCTTCTCATCTGTAGGCTACACTCATTACATTTTAGCTTCAAGACAAAAGCACAGAGTTGCTATAACAGCCTTCATCAAGTAACGTTAGCCTATAAAAATGAACGATTAACCCTCTCAAATGAATAGAAAGTACAGTAGGCCTACCATACAACATTCTAACAAACCAGGCTTCATTTTTATCAATATCATGCAAATCATTACATGTGATAAAACTAAATTGCGACTGAAAACGTGGGTATAAGTGAATTCACCACGACGAGCTGTTTTATATGGAAGCCCATTGTCAATGTGCACAATTAGTCTGTGCTTCAGTCTGATCAACTGTAGCCTACTGATAACAACCACAGCTGCATGTAGCGTAGAGAAGCCTATGCGCTCTGATCGAATCTGGGCCCGGCCTGGGGAAACATAACGTCATGTTTTTATAGCCTAAAATAGGCCCATTTATTTGTGTTCTGAGAAAATGTGAATGTGATCAAATTTGGGTTAAATTCACACCTCGGGTGGCTAGGCTACCGAGGCATTTTTTTGAAAAAATTATTGACTGGAATTAATCAACATTTTAGTCATTTAGCAGACGCACTTATCCAGAGCGACTTATTACGTTAGTGAGTGCATACATTTTCATGCTGGCCCCCCGTGGGAATCGAACCCACAACCCTGGCGTTGCAAGCGCCATGCTCTACCAATTGAGCTAGCGGGACTACACCAATCAACACAATAGTGATGACATACTGTATGAATGTTTTTTTATAATTACAGATGCAAAGGCCTACAAGATGCAACCCTGCATACAGCGAGCTCAGCCCTGTTAGTTGTATTGTCCAATCGCAGTTGTCTCTTTATCTGTTTAAAGGGTTTTAATGTTTTCATCCTCCTTTGTCCAGGATTCTTTCCAGATTATTATTTTTTTTAAAGCATATTACCTGATTAGAAAAATTATCTGGTCCCATCATAGCCCATATAAAAAAAAAAAGATGACTATGTCATATGCTACAACTAGGGTCCAGAGTTGGTTAGGTTAGCCTACTACCAAATCAGGAATAACTCTGGGCCCCAGGAAAACAATTCCCCCCCACCACCACTCTGGACCTGTGGTACCACCTCTGAAATCACCACACAATGTTACAAATGAAAAAATATATCCTATTTGTATGATGTACATTTTATATTTGTTGGGTGGTGGGGATTGGCTTCCATAGTTTTACTTGGCTCAGTGCAGCCGGCAGCTACTGCGACAATTTCAGAATGTTACAGGCTGTTACTGCAATTTCTGGTAAAAACTCAATAAAACAAGTCTTAAATATTAGGAAAATGTTTATACATTTCAGCTGTTTCTAAAACATTGCTCTGCTATTACCATTTATGCTGTAGGAGTGTTGGCTCACCAAGACAATTCTGTTTACACTGCCCTGCTTCAAGGGGAGTCATGCACTACCTCTGGAGGTAGCAGTCGAGATGTAGAAAGTACACAAGTTTACATTTCAGTAATATGTGTAGCCGACAGTATTTTTACGAAAAGTGTAGTACCGTAAGTGTGACGAGGCACAACAATCTGAACGAATAGGAGGCAGTCCTCATCAGCCCCACAGAGAGACTCTGAGTATCGTTTTCCACTGAGTGTTGATGGTTTTCACTAGCGGGCCGGGCATGGGTCATAACTTTTGGAGAGCACTGAAACATGATGCTGTGACACTGATTCTAATCTCTGAGATTGACATGCAGAAATGCTACGTCCAACTACAACTAGCGAACTTTCCTCACTTTCATACTTCTCTTTTCTACCATTTGTTATTTTCATGGCACAGTTATTGATATTTGGGGATTAGAACTGCAAAGGGAGTGTTTAAACTTTACGATAAGGTTTAATGTGCCTCTTTAATGTAATGGTAGTCACTGGACACATTCTTGCACGGTGGAGTCATTTGATATGACCTAGAGGGGCAATTGGGCTAACACTCAGCTTCTAGAGGGGCAATAGGGCTAACACTCAGCTCCTAGAGGGGCAATAGGGCTAACACTCAGCTCCTAGAGGGGCAATAAGGCTAACACTCAGCTTCTAGAGGGGCAATAAGGCTAACACTCAGCTTCTAGAGGGGCAATAAGGCTAACACTCAGCTCCTAGAGGGGCAATAGGGCTAACACTCAGCTTCTAGAGGGGCAATAAGGCTAACACTCAGCTTCTAGAGGGGCAATAAGGCTAACACTCAGCTTCTAGAGGGGCAATAAGGCTAACACTCAGCTTCTAGAGGGGCAATAGGGCTAACACTCAGCTTCTAGAGGGGCAATAAGGCTAACACTCAGCTTCTAGAGGGGCAATAAGGCTAACACTCAGCTTCTAGAGGGGCAATAAGGCTAACACTCAGCTTCTAGAGGGGCAATAAGGCTAACACTCAGCTCCTAGAGGGGCAATAAGGCTAACACTCAGCTTCTAGAGGGGCAATAAGGCTAACACTCAGCTCCTAGAGGGGCAATAAGGCTAACACTCAGCTTCTAGAGGGGCAATAAGGCTAACACTCAGCTTCTAGAGGGGCAATAAGGCTAACACTCAGCTTCTAGAGGGGCAATAGGGCTAACACTCAGCTTCTAGAGGGGCAATAAGGCTAACACTCAGCTCCTAGAGGGGCAATAAGGCTAACACTCAGCTTCTAGAGGGGCAATAAGGCTAACACTCAGCTGGCCTATAGTTACTTCAGTCAGTGTAACGGGTGTTGTTATCCAGACTATCTCTGGCCTGCATGTTGATAGGGGTGTGGGGGGAGGAGGAGTGGCCCCCTAATGACGCCCCTGGGTGCTGTTAGCTGTAAGGTGAGCCACAGACCCTTAAACCAGAGAAGGAAGGCGTGCGGAGCAGAAACGTGACCCTGTCCTGGGACCGATGGAGGAGTGGGGAGTGAGGAGTCCAGCCAGGCGTTCAGATGTTGTCTAGCCGCCTGACTGGGATGCCCTGCTCTGGCTGGTGGTGTAAGATTTCTAGGAGTGGATCTTTACTAGTCTGCCTGCAGCGCTGCCTGCCTGCTGTGGACAGCCCACATCATGCCCCTTCATCACCCCCTCCTCCCTCCTCCCTCATCCCTCCCCCACATATCCCCCTGCTGCACCCCATACTTGGGTTTTCTTACCTCCCCACACTTCCTCCCTCCCATGGCTCACCTCCTGCCCCACCTTGCTCTCTCTCTCTCTCTCTCTCTCTCTCTCTCTCTCTCTCTCTCTCTCTTTCCTAATTGAATTAACTGTGTCGGAGCGGAGGAGGAGGCAGCAGACTGGCTGACTCTCTCTCTCTCACACTGCTGGTTTGTTAGATGGCTGGAGAAATGAGGGGTATTTCCTGCCTTCACAAGAAGCGCTGTATTGAAACCAGATTACCGAGAGAGGAGAGCAGAGCACTGTGTGATCAGGCTGCTGTTCCAGTTCATCACTGACAGCCACAGCCTCACCTCGCTGCCTCGCCCAGAGAGCTGCTGTATGCTGCAGGGAGGCGCTCTTTGATGCTCATCTCCCCTGCCTCTCTCTCAATTCAATTCAATTTCAATTTAAGTGGCTTTATTGGCATGGGAAACATATGTTTACTTTGCCAAAGCAAGTGAAATAGATACATTTGACATTTTAGTCATTTAGCGACTTACAGTAGTGCGTGCTCCCTCTCTCTCTGTCTCTCTCTCTCTGTCTCCCTCTCTCTCTGTCACCCTCTCTCTCTGTCTCTCTCTCTCTGTCTCTCTCTCTGTCTCTCTCTGTCTCCCTCTCTCTCTGTCTCCCTCTCTCTCTCTGTCTCCCTCTGTCTCCCTGTCTCTCTGTCTCTCTCACTCTGTCTCCCTCTCTCTCTTTCTCCCTCTCTCTGTCTCCCTCTCTCTCTGTCTCTCTCTCTCTGTCTCTCTCTCTCTCTGTCTCCCTCTCTCTCTGTCTCCCTCTCTCTGTCTCCCTCTCTCTGTCTCCCTCTCTCTCTGTCTCTCTCTCTCTCTGTCTCCCTCTCACTCTGTCTCTCTCTCTCTCTGTCTCTCTGTCTCCCTCTCTCTCTGTCTCCCTCGCTCTCTGTCTCCCTCTCCCTCTGTCTCCCTGTCTCTCTGTCTCTCTGTCTCTCTCTCTCACTCTGTCTCTCTCACTCTGTCTCCCTCTCTCTCTGTCTCTCTGCCTGCCTGCCTGCCTGCCTGCCTGCCTGCCGGCCGGCCCATTCACTGCTCAGTTTGGAAAGATCTCACACTCATTATCTCTCGTTGACTGCCATGACAATGTCTGAAGTAAGAAATCAGGGGTGAGACAAGAATGTCAGCTCTTCAGTGTTGTTTCCACAGTGCGTGGTGCTCTGTTTACACGTAGAGAGGAGAATGTTAATAGCTACCTAAATCGTGCGAGGCCATGGCCATTTTTTTGATCGCAGGGCACACATATGCCACAGAAATCAAATGGGCAGGCTGAAAAGGAGAGATGGCGAGAGAGCGGGAGAGGTTTTTACCTCAGCTTGTGCTTGGGTGTTTGTGTGTGTGTGTCATCCTCCTTGCACTGTGCCATTAAGGAACACTGTTGGGTGAACCTGATCTGAGGCCTCCAGCCCTCCTTAGGGAAACCCAGCAGCGTGTAGCTGCATTGTGGAGCTGTAACTCAAGACTCAGGCATGAATAGCACTCCCTGGATAAAGAATAATCTGTGAGGAACACTTCTGTTCTTCTTCTTTTCTTTGTTTGGTAGAGGGGGCTTTTTATCGTTGGTTTCAGCCCTGACGTTTGAATTTGGGTATGTTAGAGCTTATTGCGTTTGTCCACGACCCATGGCTGTTGACCTTATCATTACCCTGTCTCACCCTGTTGTGGACTCCCCTCACTTCCCTGGCATGGGTTCTTTGTGACAGGGAGTGTCACTTGGGCCTACTTGAAAGTTTGTAGAAGTAGGATCACTCACCTGTTGAGATTTGGCTGTCTAATCTGGTGTGGGTGTCTTGTATCCCACAACCCATGCAGGGTACAATGGCCAGGAGATTACCAGTGAATAAAAAACAGCTCCTCTATAGAGCTGGTCTATGTGTTCCATATGTTTAATAACTTCACATCTCCAATTAATTTAGCCAGTAACATTATGACTCCAGCCCATAAACTCAGCATGCATACTGACTGTCAGCTAAACCATAAAACCATGAGGGTTTTCAGTGGGTTCCAACGGCTCCTCTGTGAAATCCATTTTCAAATCATGTTCAACCCTCACTTATAACAGGGAAGAAAGTTATGAACTCTGACATGGTCTGGTAGAAGAGAGCAAGCGGGAGGGAGAGAAAGAGGCCTCATCAAAGAGGCCTTGCTATCCTGGCGTCCGTCCAGATCTCTCCGTACACGTCACGCCCTGCTCTGCTCCTAAGGAACACTAACTGACTATAGTGTACTCTCCCATGCGTTGCCTCTCTGCGTTGTGTTAGTTGGTTGCTGATGGTAGGTTTTCAGGCGACCATTAGCTTAAAAAAAGACCACAGGTGGAACTATTTTTACAACCTAGGCTAATGAACGTGGGAGCCCTGCTTATCCAGACTCCTGTACTCTACAACAGGGGTTCCCAAACTTTTTTACAACCCCCCCCCCACCCCCCTAGCTAAAATACGTTAGTGTATCATAATACGCCGGGAGTCAGGAAATAGGTGCAGAAGGTGAGTTTAATAAAGAAATACTAGAGATGAACAAACATGAGAGGCGTACAGAACGTGAAAGAAAACAATACTACCTAATGACTGATGTCAACTGAGGGCTAAATAAAGGGGGAGTAAATGATGACCAGGTGTGTGTAGTGATGGGGAGTAGGTGTGTGTAGTGATGGGGAGTAGGTGTGTGTAGTGATGGGGAGTAGGTGTTCTTAATGATGGGGAGTAGGTGTGTGTAATGATGGGGACTAGGTGTGTGTAGTGATGGGGAGTAGGTGTGCTTAATGATGGGGAGTAGGTGTGTGTAATGATGGGGAGTAGGTGTTCTTAATGATGGGGAGTAGGTGTGTGTAGTGATGGGGAGTAGGTGTGCTTAATGATGAGGAGTAGGTGTGTGTAATGATGGGGAGTAGGTGTGTGTAATGATGGGGAGTAGGTGTTCTTAATGATGGGGAGTAGGTGTGTGTAATGATGCGGAGTAGGTGTTCTTAATGATGGGGAGTAGGTGTGCGTAATGATGGGGAGTAGGTGTGTGTAGTGATGGGGAGTAGGTGTGCTTAATGATGGGGAGTAGGTGTGTTTAGTGATGGGGAGTAGGTGTTCTTAATGATGGGGAGTAGGTGTGTGTAATGATGGGGAGTAGGTGTGTGTAATGATGGGGAGTAGGTGTGTGTAATGATGGGGAGTAGGTGTGTGTAATGATGGGGAGTAGGTGTGTGTAATGATGGGGAGTAGGTGTGTGTAATGATGGGGAGTAGGTGTTCTTAATGATGGGGAGTAGGTGTGTGTAATGATGGGGAGTAGGTGTTCTTAATGATGGGGAGTAGGTGTGCGTAATGATGGGGACTAGGTGTGTGTAATGATGGGGAGTAGGTGTTCTTAATGATGGGGAGTAGGTGTGTGTAATGATGGGGAGTAGGTGTTCTTAATGATGGGGAGTAGGTGTGTGTAATGATGGGGAGTAGGTGTTCTTAATGATGGGGAGTAGGTGTTCTTAATGATGGGGAGTAGGTGTGCGTAATGATGAGGAGTAGGTGTGTGTAATGATGGGGAGTAGGTGTGCTTAATGATGGGGAGTAGGTGTGCTTAATGATGGGGAGTAGGTGTGCGTAATGATGAGGAGTAGGTGTGTGTAATGATGGGGAGTAGGTGTGCGTAATGATGAGGAGTAGGTGTGTGTAATGATGGGGAGTAGGTGTGTGTAATGATGAGGAGTAGGTGTGTGTAATGATGGGGAGTAGGTGTGCTTAATGATGGGGAGTAGGTGTTCTTAATGATGGGGAGTAGGTGTGTGTAATGATGGGGAGTAGGTGTGTGTAATGATGGGGAGTAGGTGTGTGTAATGATGGGGAGTAGGTGTTCTTAATGATGGGGAGTAGGTGTGTGTAATGATGGGGAGTAGGTGTGTGTAGTGATGGGGAGTAGGTGTGTGTAATGATGGGGAGTAGGTGTTCTTAATGATGGGGAGTAGGTGTGCGTAATGATGGGGAGTAGGTGTGTGTAGTGATGGGGAGTAGGTGTTCTTAATGATGGGGAGTAGGTGTTCTTAATGATGGGGAGTAGGTGTGTGTAATGATGGGGAGTAGGTGTTCTTAGTGATGGGGAGTAGGTGTTCTTAATGATGGGGAGTAGGTGTGCGTAATGATGGGGAGTAGGTGTTCTTAATGATGGGGAGTAGGTGTTCTTAATGATGGGGAGTAGGTGTGTGTAATGATGGGGAGTAGGTGTGTGTAATGATGGGGAGTAGGTGTTCTTAATGATGGGGAGTAGGTGTGTGTAATGATGGGGAGTAGGTGTTCTTAATGATGGGGAGTAGGTGTGTGTAATGATGGGGAGTAGGTGTTCTTAATGATGGGGAGTAGGTGTGTGTGATGATGGGGAGTAGGTGTGTTTAGTGATGGGGAGTAGGTGTTCTTAATGATGGGGAGTAGGTGTGTGTAATGATGGGGAGTAGGTGTTCTTAATGATGGGGAGTAGGTGTGCGTAATGATGGGGAGTAGGTGTGTGTAATGATGGGGAGTAGGTGTGTGTAATGATGGGGAGTAGGTGTTCTTAATGATGGGGAGTAGGTGTGTGTAATGATGGGGAGTAGGTGTTCTTAATGATGGGGAGTAGGTGTTCTTAATGATGGGGAGTAGGTGTGGGCTAGTTGATCGGGACATTTCTGGCAAGTTATAAGTAGCTCTTAGGTATGCAATAAATGACATGACGAGGAAAACTGATGCACTACCCAATATCGAAATGTCACCTTGTGCATTCTACTATTACAACTTTCAAGAGTAAATTTAAAGAGTTCCTTTAAAAAATAAAAATGGGAACCACTGCTCTTAGTTTGGAACCACTGCTCAACAAGACAGGAGAGTTTTTACCCATGATTTTAACCAATGACGTATATAAACCCTTGATTGCTGGTGCTATGTATTGGCCATTGAGAGGCTTTGAAGTCACCAGTCGGCCATATTGGCACTCCCTAGTAGGAGCAGTCCTCCATAGGAATGAATGGAATTCTGCAGCAGTGGAGGCTGGTGGGAGTAGCTATAGGAGGACGGGCTCATTGTAATGCCTGTTTGGGATTCTTGCGGTCAAATTGCAGTCTACAAATTATTTGTGATTATGTTCCGGCCCCCCGACCATCCGCTCAAGAAAAAAATATGCCCGCGGCTGTTGATGATCCCTGGTCTAGTGTTATGATTAAACAGATATTGTATACGCATGGACAAAAAACATGCGGACAAACACACACACACACGGCAAGACTTACTGTATATGACAGTTGGTGAGAGGCCCCAGGCAGTCTCACCCTCATATCTCTACTCCAGATGAGACTGATTACTCACAGACACACTCAGACCTCCTCTGTAGAACAAGGCTAGACAGGCCTGGGGGATAGGAGACAGGCTTAAAGCTACACTCCAGTCTCCTTTTCACCCCATTTATCACCTGATTTACTTAACAAAAGGCACATCTCAATAGGTAGTCCAGGTATGACATGACATGGCACAAGTGGAGGGGTGGGCCTTTCCTCTTTTGTCCTGTATTGCGTCTCAATTGTTCCCGCAAGCAAGTGGGGAGGCCGATGACATCACATCAGACCATCAGACAAACTCCTTTGATGGCCTATACCTTGATGTTTGCAATTGTATCTTAAACATATTTGCTCAAAAATTATGTTTTACCCTTAAGTGTGTGTACATTACTGTATTTATACTTGGGATATTGTTTTTCAACAGGAAAAGTTCAGAAATAACTGGAGTAGGACTTTAACAAAGGTCTTGCTCATAAGGTTTTTGGGCAGTTCAAGAGATGTGTATGCATGTGCGTGTGTGCATTTGTGAACCTTAGGACACCAGTAAGTTGCTCTAAAGTTAAGCATGCATGCTTAGGGTAGAAGAAAATGGAACAACTTGTATGGAAAATACAATGTATCTTTATTGGTCTTACATTCCACATTAATGTAGTAGTAAGCAATTAGAAAAACCTGTAGGCTGTGGTTTTACTTCTGCTAATGAGTAAACCTGGTGTGTTTATACTGAGAGTTAAGAAAGTCTCATATAAAATGACATAATGTAAATTACCTTTCCCAATGGAGATTTCACTCATCAATTAAAAGCGGAGACTGAAATAACATATGCTGCAAATTTCTCAACATTGAATCTCCAAACTTTACAGCAGACCCAAAGCATGAAACTAATGTAGGTGTAAATACGGAGTGGCTACGGATACGGAGTTTCTGTATCCCAATTTGCCCAGGCAAAAAATATGGATATTTCTGTGCATTTATTTTGACCTGGCTGAGTGCCCACTTCGCTGCCTACATAGCGGCTGTGCTGTGTGCTCCCCCACCTTGATCGCCTTTGTCTGTTCACTGGTGTAGCCTACAAACTTCATGTTGTACACAAAACTGTTGTAACTATTGCATTCCATGCGTCAGTAAGCATAAGCCCAATTTCATGTTATTTTTTCAGGAGGGGAGTAGGCTACATGTAACTATTTACATACAAAATACATTATCGACATGTTGGTACAAACTTGGTTGTCAGTATTGCAAACATAAGCGCGGCACAAACAGGCAGTCTAGCGATTTCATGTTCTTCTTAGCTGCTGAGTTACATGATTAGATAAGTATTCAACCCACTGAGTCAATACATATTAGAATCATCTTTGGCAGCGATTACAGCTGTGAGTCTTTCTGGGTAAGTCTCTTAGAGCTTTCCACAACTGGATTGTGCAACATTTGCTCATAATCTTTTCCACAATTCTTAAAGCTCTGTCAAATTGATTGTTAATCATTGCTAGACAATCATTTTCAGGTCTTGCCATAGATTTTCAAGCAGATTTAAGTCAAAATTGTAACCCGGACACTCATTCACTGTCTTTTTGATTTGATTTGATTTAACCTTTATTTAACTAGGCAAGTCAGTTAAGAACAAATTCTTATTTACAAAACTGTAACCCGGACGACGCTGGGCCAATTGTGCGCCACCCTATGGGACTCCCAATCACGGCCGGTTGTGATACAGCCTGGAATCGAACCAGGGGGTCTGTTGTGACGCCTCTCGGGAGCCCATAAGCAACTCCAGTGTAGATTTGGCCTTGTGTTTTAAGTTATTGTCCAGATGAAAGGTGAATTCATCTCCCAGTGTCTGGTGGAAAGCAGACTGAATGTCAGAGTGGTGTGTGTAGATGAGTGGAAGGAATCAAGCGCAGGAACCAGGATGACTTCAACCGTCTCTTTAGTAACGTTCAAACACGTGAACAAAATAGTCGCCAACCCAACCGGGTGGCGTAAAACAATTACGCACAAACACAGTGCGAAATACACAAGAAAAGCGCACGCAGTGCGAACTCTCGGGACAAGCAACAACGAGAGAAATGTAACCATACAGAGGCAGTCTGACAATAAACAATCACGCATAACACCTGACCCAAACAAACGAAACTAAATAGGGAACATCATCAAACACAAACAAGGGACAGGTGTTACAAAGAGACAAAACCAAACGAACAAGAAACATAGAACGGTGGCAGCTAGTACTCCGGAGACGACGACCGCCGAAGCCTGCCCGAACAAGGAAGAGGAGCAGCCTCGGCCGAAACCGTGACAGTACCCCCCCCCCTTGACGCGGCCCGCCGTGCCGACCGGGCTCGGGGACGACCCGGACGACGCGGAGCAGGGCGCGCAGGATGACCCCGATGGAACTCGGTCAGCAGGGACTGGTCCAATATGTCCCTCCTTGGCACCCAGCACCGCTCCTCCGGACCGTACCCCTCCCACTCCACGAGATATTGAAGACCCCCCATCCGGCGTCTCGAATCAAGGATGGACCTCACGGTGTACGCCGGAGCCCCCTCGATGTCCAACGGGGGTGGAGGAGTCTCCTCAATCTCAAAGTCCTGGAGTGGACCAGCTACCACCCGGCCTGAGGAGAGACACATGGAACGAGGGGTTAATATTCTTGTAATCAATAGGTAGTTCTAACCTGTAACTCACCTCGTTCAATCTCCTCAGGACTTTAAAGGGCCCCACAAACCGCCGACCCAGCTTCCGGCAGGGCAGGCGGAGGGGCAGGTTTCTGGTTGAGAGCCAGACTCGATCTCCAGGTGCGTACACTGGCCCCTCACTGCGGTGTAGGTCGGCGCTCGTCTTCTGTCGACGTATGGCACGCTGCAGATGGACGTGTGCAGCGTCCCACGTCTCCTCCGAGCGCCGCACCCACTCATCCACAGCGGGGGCCTCGATCTGGCTCTCATGCCATGGTGCCAGAACCGGCTGGTACCCTAATACACACTGAAAAGGGGTTAGTTGGGTGGAGGAGTGGCGAAGAGAGTTCTGTGCCATCTCGGCCCAGGGCACATATCTCGCCCACTCCTCCGGCCGGCCCTGACAGTATGACCTCAGAAACCTACCCACATCCTGGTTCACACGTTCAACCTGCCCATTACTCTCCGGGTGGTAACCCGAGGTAAGGCTACCGAAACCCCCAACCGTTCCATAAATGCTCTCCACACTCTGGAGGTGAACTGGGGGCCTCGGTCAGACACTATATCCTCGGGTACCCCGTAATGCCGGAAGACATGGGTGAACAGAGCCTCTGCGGTCTGTAGGGCAGTGGGTAGACCCGGCATGGGAAGGAGACGACAGGCCTTCGAGAACCGATCCACAACGACCAGGATGGTAGTATTCCCCTGTGAGGGGGGAAGGTCGGTAACAAAATCCACCGAGAGGTGGGACCAGGGTCGTTGTGGAATAGGCAGGGGTTGTAACTTACCCCTGGGCAAATGTCTGGGCGCCTTACACTGGGCACACACCGAACAGGAGGAGACATAAATCCTCACATCCCTAGCTAACGTTGGCCACCAGTACTTCGTGCTAAGGCAGTGCACTGTCCGGCCGATACCCGGATGGCCAGAGGAGGGGGACGTATGAGCCCAACAAATGAGGCGATCGCGTACCTCGAGCGGAACGTACGTCCGACCCACTGGACACTGTGGAGGACTCGGGTCGGTGCGTAACGCCCGCTCGATCTCGCCATCAACCTCCCACACCACCGGTGCAACCAGACAAGACTCTGGTAGTATGGGCGTGGGCTCAACGGACCTCTCCTCCGCGTCATACCGCCGAGACAGAGCATCTGCCTTCCCGTTCTGGGACCCAGGGATGTATGTGATCTTAAACACAAACCGGGCTAGAAACATAGTCCAGCGGGCCTGGCGAGGATTCAGTCTCCTAGCTGCCCGGATGTACTCCAGGTTACGATGGTCAGTTAGAATGAGGAAAGGGTGTTGAGCCCCCTCGAGCCAATGCCGCCACACCTTTAGGGCCTGTACCACGGCTAACAGCTCCCTGTCTCCTACGTCATAATTCCGCTCCGCCGGACTGAGCTTCTTTGAATAAAACGCACAGGGACGGAGTTTAGGTGGAGTGCCAGAACGCTGGGAAAGAACGGCCCCTATCCCGGCCTCTGACGCGTCCACCTCTACCTGGAACGGTAAAGAGGGATCCGGATGCGCCAACACCGGCGCCGAGGTAAACAGGTCCTTCAGTCTCCCAAATGCCCTGTCCGCCTCAGCTGACCACCGCAAGCGCACCGGACCCCCCTTTAACAGAGACGTTATGGGAGCTGCCACCTGTCCAAAACCCCGGATAAACCTCCGGTAATAATTCGCAAAACCCAAGAACCGTTGCACCTCCTTCACAGTGGTTGGGGTCTGCCAATTACGCACAGCTGACACCCGGTCTACCTCCATCTTCACCCCTGACGCAGACAACTGGTAACCCAGAAAGGAGACCGACTTCTGAAAAAACAGACATTTCTCTGCCTTGACATATAGGTCATGCTCCAACAGCCTCCTCAATACTCGGCGCACCAGGGCTACATGCTCTGCACGGGTAGGACTGTACACCAGAATGTCGTCGATGTACACAACTACTCCCTGTCCCTGCATGTCCCGGAAAATCTCATTGACGAAGGATTGGAAGACTGAGGGAGCATTCATTAACCCATATGGCATGACTAGATACTCGTAGTGTCCGGAAGTCGTGCTAAACGCTGTCTTCCATTCATCGCCCTCTCTAATGCGCACCAAGTTATATGCGCTCCTGAGATCCAATTTTGTAAAGAACTGCGCACCGTGCAGTGACTCCGTCATAGTCGCAATCAGAGGAAGT
This sequence comes from Coregonus clupeaformis, assembly GCF_020615455.1. NCBI lineage: Eukaryota > Metazoa > Chordata > Actinopteri > Salmoniformes > Salmonidae > Coregonus > Coregonus clupeaformis. The sequence continues at coordinate 10,458,347 of NC_059201.1, read as the reverse complement.
GGATAGCTGTACTTCACTGTGATCTGATTGAGACCGCGGTAATCAATACACGGGCGCAGACCTCCATCCTTTTTCTTCACAAAAAGAAACTCGAGGAAGCGGGTGAAGTGGAGGCCCGTATGTATCCCTGTCTAAGAGACTCAGCGATGTACGTCTCCATTGCCTTTCTCTCCTCTTGAGACAAGGGATACACATGGCTCCGCGGGAGAGCTGCTCCTGACTGGAGATCTATCGCACAATCCCCCCGTCTATGAGGCGGCAGCTGCGCCGCCCTAGTCTTACTAAACGCCAGTTTCAAATCCTCATACTCGGGGGGAATATGCAGTGCTGTCATTAGATTCAGACTTTCCACCGAGGTCGCCCCTATGGAAACACCCAGACACCGCCCCTCACACTGGGCAGACCACCCTTTAAGAGCTTTCTCTCGCCACATAATAGTAGGGTCATGGGTCATCAACCAGGGAAGACCCAGCACTACCGGATGCGCAGGAGAGTCAATCAGATAGAGCTGAATTATCTCCTCATGACCCTCCTGCGCCATCATCTGAAGAGGTGCTGTGACCTCCCTAATCAACCCAGACCCTAACGGACGGCTATCTAGGGCATGAACGGGAAAAGGCTTATCAACTGGAAGGAGGGGAATCCCTAACTCTATACAGAACTGGCGATCTACAAAATTCCCAGCTGCGCCTGAATCTACCAGCGCCTTATGCTGGGAACGAGGTGCAACCTGTGGAAAACAAACAGGCAAGGTTAGGTGCACGACAGAAAGCTCTGGGTAAGTAGGGCGCCTACTCACCTGGGGGGACCCCCCAATGCGTGACCTGCCTTCTCCCTCACCGGGGGACCCTCCCCAACACCTAGCCGCGGTGTGCCCTCCACGGCCACAGTTAGTGCAGGGACCGGGCCCCCTCGGGTTCCTACTCCTCCGTTCCCTAGCGCAGCACCCCCGAGCTCCATAGGGCTCGGCTCGGAGGTGCTGGAGAGTGGAATGGGCGAACCCCCCCCGGGACGTCCACGGGTGGCGAGCAGGGTATCCAGCCGAATGGCCATGTCGACAAGCTGGCCAAAGGTCAACGAGGTGTCCCTGCACGCCAACTCTCGCTGGACGTCCTCCCGGAGGCTGCAGCGGAAGTGGTCGATATGGGCCCGCTCATTCCACCCTGCATCGGCCGCTAGGGTCCGGAACTCCAATGCAAAGTCCTGGGCGCTCCTCATCCCCTGTCGGAGGTAGAACAGACGCTCCCCCGCCGCCTTCCCCTCTGGTGGATGGTCAAACACAGCACGGAAGCGGCGGGAGAACTCCGCATAGTTAGTGGTAGCGGCGTCCATTCTCCTCCATTCAGCGTTGGCCCACTCCAACGCCTTACCGGTGAGACAGGAGATGAGGGCTGAGACGCTCTCGTGTCCCGAGGGCGCCGGGTGTACGGTGGCGAGGTAGAGCTCCACTTGCAGCAGGAACCCTTGACACCCGGCAGTGGAGCCGTCGTACGCCCTCGGGAGCGAGAGCCGAATCCCACTGGGTTCCGGAGATGAGGCAGGAGGACTGACCGATGGGGATGGTTCGGTTCGTGGGGGCGTGGGTACCCCGCTGGTTTCCCATCGGTGAAGAGTGTTCATCACCCCCTCCAGGGCATGACAGACCTGGTTAATACGATCCTCCTGTCCACGAAGACGGTCCTCCATCCCGGCTGTTGGCGCGGTCGCTCCTGCTGATTCCATGGATTGATGCGTGATTCTGTCAGAGTGGTGTGTGTAGATGAGTGGAAGGAATCAAGCGCAGGAACCAGGATGACTTCAACCGTCTCTTTAGTAACGTTCAAACACGTGAACAAAATAGTCGCCAACCCAACCGGGTGGCGTAAAACAATTACGCACAAACACAGTGCGAAATACACAAGAAAAGCGCACGCAGTGCGAACTCTCGGGACAAGCAACAACGAGAGAAATGTAACCATACAGAGGCAGTCTGACAATAAACAATCACGCATAACACCTGACCCAAACAAACAAAACTAAATAGGGAACATCATCAAACACAAACAAGGGACAGGTGTTACAAAGAGACAAAACCAAACGAACAAGAAACATAGAACGGTGGCAGCTAGTACTCCGGAGACGACGACCGCCGAAGCCTGCCCGAACAAGGAAGAGGAGCAGCCTCGGCCGAAACCGTGACACTGAACCAGGTTTTCCTCTAGGATTTTGCCTGTGCTTAGCTCCATTCCATTTTGTTTTTATCCTGAAAAACTCCCCAGTCCTTAACGAATACAAGCATACCCATAACATGATGCAGGGACCACTATGCTTGAAAATATGGTGAGTGGTACTCAGTAATGTGTTGTATTGGATATGCCCCAAACATAACACTTTGTATTCAGGACAAAAAGTTAATTGCTTTGCCAAATTTTTTACAGTATTACTTTAGTGCCTTGTTGCAAACAGGATGCATGTTTTGGAATATATTTTTTCTGTACAGGCTTTTCACTCTGTCAATTAGGTTAGTATTGTGGAGTAAGTACAATGTTGTTGATCCATCCTCAATTTTCTCCTATCAACATTCAACTCTGTAACTGTTTTAAAGTCACCATTGGCCTCATGGTGAAATCCCTGAGCGGTTTCCTTCCTCTCCGGCAGCAGAGTTAGGAAGGACACCTGTATCTTTGTAGTGACTGTGTGCATTGATACACCATCCAAAGTGTAATTAATAAGTTCACCATGCTCAAAGGTATATTCAATGTCTGCTTTTATTATTTTTACCCATCTACCCTTCTTTGCGAGGCAATGGAAAACCTCCCTGGTCTTCGTGGTTTAATCTGTTTGAAATTCACTGCTCGACTGAGGGACCTTAGAGATAATTGTATGTGTGAGGTACAGAGATGAGGTAGTCATTCAAAAATCACATTAAACAATATTATTGCCAGGCTTGCCATAACAAAGGGGTTGAATACTTATTGACTCAAGACATTTTATCTTTTCATTTTTAAATAATTTGTTAAAAAAAATGAAAAACAAAATTCTACTTTTACATTATGGGGTATTGTGTGTAGGCCAGTGACAAAAAAATCTAAATGTAATCCATTTTAAATTGTTGTAACACAACAAAATGTGGAAAACGTCCAGGGGTGTGAATACTTTCTGGAGGCACTGTATGAGGTTCATACTTTTCGCCAGACATAACAAGACCCATGTCGTCCAATAAGTTCTACTTTTGAGTCATCTGTACATAGAACATTCTTCCAGAAGTCTTGACGATCATCCAGGTGCTTTTTGACAAACTTGAGTCAACTTTTTAGACAACATGGGTCGAGTCTCAAGTTTTGATGTCACATGCACAAGTACAGTGAAATGGCTTTCTTGCCCGTTCTAAACCCAACAATGCAATAATCAATAACAATGTAATAGTAAAAATAACAAAAGGTAGGAAAGAAACACGCAATAAATATAAATAAGAAGAACAGGAGAAAGTAAGTAAGCATACTATATGGACATTATTCATTCTAATCAGACAGGTTGTTTACATGGACGATACATATAAGGCAAGTACTGGAAACAATAGAACACTATGAAAAATCTGGGAAACCAGATTTTGAAAAGGCATTTGATAAAGTACGACTGGGATTTATATATAAATGCCTGGAGCATTTCAATTTTGGAGAATCTCTTATAAAATGGGTTAAAATCATGTATAGTAACCCTAGGTGTAAAATAGTAAATAATGGCTATTTCTCCGAAACTGTCAAGAGGAGTGAAACAAGGTTGTCCACTATCGGCATATCTATTTATTATGGCCATCGAAATGTTAGCTATTAAAATCAGATCCAACAATAATATCAAGGGATTAGAAATCCAGGGCTTAAAAACAAAGGTCTCATTGTATGCAGATGATTCATGTTTTCTTTTAAATCCACAACTTTAATCCCTCCACAGCCTCATATAGGATCTAGATACATTTTCTAACCTCTCTGGATTACAACCAAATTATGATAAATGTACTATATTACGTATTGGATCACAAAAAAATACAATTTCTACATTACCATGTAGTTTACCAATAAAATGGTCTGATGGTGATGTGGATATACTCGGAATACATATCCTAAATGAAATAAATGATCTCACTCCAATACATTTTAATAGAAAGTTAGCAAAAATAGATAAGATCTTGCTACCATGGAAATACCTGTCAATTTGTGGAAAAATCACCCTGATTAACACTTTAGTATTATCCCAGTTTACCTATTTGCCTACGCCTAGCAAACAGTTTATTAAATTATATGAGAAAAAAAGATTCCATTTTAGTTGGAACGGCAAGCCAGACAAAATTAAACGGGCCTATTTATGTAATGAATATGAATTCGGAGGACAGAAATTATTAAATATTAAAGCAGACCTATCACTAAAAGCTTCAGTCATACAAAAGTTATACGTAAATCCGAACTGGTTCTCTAGCAAATTAGTAAGACTGTCTCACCCAATGTTCAAGAATGGCCTTTTTCCCTTTATTCAGATTACAACCTCTCACTTTCAGTTATTTGAAAAGGAAATAATCTCCCAAATATCACTATTTCTAAAACAAGCCATAGAAAGTTGGTTGCAATTTCAATTTAATCCTCCAGAAACGACAGAACAAATAATGCAACAAATATTGTGGTTAAACTCAAATATACAAATTGATTAAAAAAAAGGTATAATCTTTGTAAATGATATCATAGGTAGGACTGGTGGAGTAATGTCGCACATGCAGCTAACAAAAACATATGGAAATGTCTGCTCTAACCAAAATTACTGTCACGGATTTAGCCGAGGCTGTCCCTCCTCCTTGCTCGGGCAGGCTTCGGCGTTCGTCGTCACCGGAGTACTAGCTGCTACCGATCTATGTATCGGTGTTCGACTTGTTCTGTCTTTATTGGTTACACCTGTTTCCCATTATGTAGTGATGTCTTCCCTATTTAACCCTCTGTCTTACACTGTGTGTTGTGTGTGATTGTTATAGTTTCAGCTGTCGTTAGTGGGCGGGTTTGTTCCCTCCCTGTGTGGAGGTTGTTGTTATTTTGTTTTACCTTCGAGTAAAGTACGTCTTCTGATCAGCTCTGTGTCCTGCGCTTGACTTCGCCTACCGCATTTCACTGACGCCCTGACAATTACAACCAAATAATTACAGCATTACCGCAAAAATGGAAGAGGAAAGTGGAAGGGGGAAAAAGTAAGGAACTTGTCTGTCGGCCCTGCATTAAAGAACATAACTGGTTAAAGAAAATTGTGATAAATAAAAAAGTATACCAGTTTAATTTAAAGACCAAAGAATTGACAGCCGTCCAATATAGATTGCAAAATATTTTGGAAGAGATTTTTGACGTACCGATTCCATGGCATAGTGTTTATGAACTGATACGCAAAACGACGCCGGATTTAAAACATATAATTTTTCAATTTAAATTATTATATAAAATTCTTGCTACCAATAGAATGTTATTTATATGGGGGATACAATCTTCCCAGCTCTGCAGATTTAGCTGCGAAGAGACAGAATCATTAGATCATTTGTTTTGGTACTGTCCATTTGTAGCTTGTTTTTGGACACAGTTCCAGGAATGGCTAAAGGATTGCAATATTTACCTGGAGCTAACCCTGCAGAAAGCACTACTGGGTGATCTGAAAAGTCATAGTCAATCGATCAATAATATAATAATACTTTTAGCAAAAATGTTTATTTTCAATTTACAATCTGTAGAAACAATGAGAATAGAAGGGTTCAGAACTTTTGTAAAACATCACAGTACAGTTGAAAAATATATGGCAAATTGAAATCCAATATGGATGGTGTTAAGAGATAGATGGGTGGTGTTGAATGGAGTTGAAGGATGGGACTAATAACAACTAACAACAACTAATAACAACAAGATAACTAATGTAAAGCATACCGTGTCCATAATAAGTATATAGGTTATAGGTTGAGAGCTTTTGTAAAAGATCACAGTTAGAAAGATATGGCATATAGAAGCAAACCGGATGGACATCATGAAAATGATCGGAGAGGTTGAGGGTAGAGGAAGTTCAGGAGTAAAAACAAAGAAAACAGAATTATTGTAAAATTGACTGTGTCCATAAAATGTATATAGTATGTATAAGCTGTAAGTAGAGGCCTAAGCATTGTTGTTCACTAGTTTACTACAATTAGGGAAGGGGTGGTGGGGTTGGAAAGTAATAAAGGGAAATATATTTTCAAAAGGATATGTATATACAGTATATGTATGTATATGTATTTGTATGTATGTGTATATACTAGGGGTGTAACGATCCATCTACTACATCGATGTATCGATTTATGTTCCTATGATCCAACTACATCGATCTGTGCTCGGCGAGTTGGCCTTTTGGACAACATATATCGATCTAACATCGTTTTAAAATGTAATAAATCGATTGTATCGATACTAGGAAATAACCCATTGGATTTAAGCACGTCAGACTTTATATGGATGTTTTTTCTTAGCACTTTTAATGATAAAGGCTTTAAACATTACTCGATTCAGTCTGCCTATCCGTGACGTCATCGCGACAGCAGCAGCGCAAAGGCGCTAAGACAACAAAACATAGCATGGCGGACGACAGAGGAGAAGCCGACGAGCGAGAAATTATCAAGCCACCATTGCGGTCCTTACAAGAAACAGGAATCTAGGAAACTTCACCTGCACTGTCCAGTATCCAGGTATTTATTTCAGTCACACTGGTTGAATTTTTGGCTAAAAGGTTACTGAATCGATTTCAAGTCACTGAATCGTTTCGGATCGTATCGTTCTAAATGAACCAATATCGTCCTTGAATCGTATCGACAACCACGAATCGTGATACAAATCGAATCGTTGTTAAAACGAATCGTTACACCCCTAGTATATACAGTGAGGGAAAAAAGTATTTGATCCCCTGCTGATTTTGTACGTTTGCCCACTGACAAAGACATGATCAGTCTATCATTTTAATGGTAGGTTTATTTGAACAGTGAGAGACAGAATAACAACAACAAAAAATCAAGAACAACGCATGTCAAAAATGTTATAAATTGATTTGCAATTTAATGAGGGAAATAAGTATTTGACCCCTCTGCAAAACATGACTTAGTACATGGTGGCAAAACCCTTGTTGGCAATCACAGAGGTCAGACGTTTCTTGTAGTTGGCTACCAGGTTTGCACACATCTCAGGAGGGATTTTGTCCCAATCCTCTTTGCAGATCTTCTCCAAGTCATTAAGGTTTCGAGGCTGACGTTTGGAAACTCGAACCTTCAGCTCCCTCCACAGATTTTCTATGGGATTAAGGTCTGGAGACTGGCTAGGCCACTCCAGGACCTTAATGTGCTTCTTCTTGAGCCACTCCTTTCTTGCCTTGGCCGTGTGTTTTGGGTTATTGTCATGCTGGAATACCCATCCACGACCCATTTTCAATGCCCTGGCTGAGGGAAGGATGTTCTCACCCAATATTTGACGGTACATGGCCCCGTCCATCATCCCTTTGATGCGGTGAAGTTGTCCTGTCCCTTAGCAGAAAAACACCCCCAAAGCATAATGTTTCCACCTCCATGTTTGACGGTGGGGATGGTGTTCTTGGGGTCATAGGCAGCATTCCGACCCTCCAAACAAGGCGAGTTGAGTTGATGCCAAAGAGCTCAATTTTGGTCTCATCTGACCACAACACTTTCACCCAGTTCTCCTCTGAATCATTCAGTTCATTGGCAAACTTCAGACGGCCCTATATATGTGCTTTCTTGAGCAGGGGGACCTTGCGGGCGCTGCAGGATTTCAGTCCTTCACGGCGTAGTGTGTTACCAATTGTTTTCTTGGTGACTATGGTCCCAGCTGCCTTGAGATCCTTGACAAGATCCTCCTGTGTAGTTCTGGGCTGATTCCTCACCATTCTCATGATCATTGCAACTCCACGAGGTGAGATCTTGCATGGAGCCCCAGGCAGAGGGAGATTTACAGTTATTTTGTGTTTCTTCCATGTCAGGGTTGAGTGTAGAGGGAACGTGGAATCACACGCAGGACACAGAGATTCGAAAACAGATGTCTTTAGTGAAGTCCGTAATACCAGCCAACACGGCAAAAGGCCATAGGCGAAAACAAACGCACACCGGACTGTCCAAAGTAAGTACGCACAACGTGCAGGACTCTCTAAGCAAAACGAATACAGAGAGCACAAAACAGAGGACCAACAACAACACGTGACATCGAACAATTACACACAACACCTGACCAAACACAAGAGAACTAAATAGGGTGCCTAATGAACACTTAACAATAAACAGGTGTAACAAACAGACAAAACCAATCAAACATGAAACATCGAACGGTGGCAGCTAGTACTCCGGAGACGACGACCGCCGAAGCCTGCCCGAACAAGGAGAAGGAGCCGCCTCGACCGAAACCGTGACATTCCATTTGCGAATAATCGCACCAACTGTTGTCACCTTCTCACCAAGCTGCTTGGCGATGGTCTTGTATCCCATTCCAGCCTTGTGTAGGTCTACAATCTTGTCCCTGACATCCTTGGAGAGCTCTTTGGTCTTGGCCATGGTGGAGAGTTTGGAATCTGATTGATTGATTGCTTCTGTGGACAGGTGTCTTTTATACAGGTAACAAGCTGAGATTAGGAGCACTCCCTTTAAGAGTGTGCTCCTAATCTCAGCTCGTTACCTGTATAAAAGACACCTGGGAGCCAGAAATCTTTCTGATTGAGAGGGGGTCAAATACTTATTTCCCTCATTAAAATGCAAATCAATTTATAACATTTTTGACATGCGTTTTTCTGGATTTTGTTGTTGTTATTCTGTCTCTCACTGTTCAAATAAACCTACCATTAAAATTATAGACTGATCATTTCTTTGTCAGTGGGCAAACGTACAAAATCAGCAGGGGATCAAATACTTTTTTCCCCTCACTGTATATCTATATATATATACTGCTCAAAAAAATAAAGGGAACACTAAAATAACACATCCTAGATCTTAATGAATGAAATCATCTTATTAAATACTTTTTTCTTTACATAGTTGAATGTGCTGACAACAAAATCACACAAAAATTATCAATGGAAATCAAATTTATCAACCCATGGAGGTCTGGATTTGGAGTCACCCTCAAAATTAAAGTGGATAACCACACTACAGGCTGATCCAACTTTGATGTAATGTCCTTAAAACAAGTCAAAATGAGGCTCAGTAGTGTGTGTGGCCTCCACGTGCCTGTATGACCTCCCTACAACGCTTGGGCATGCTCCTGATGAGGTGGCGGATGGTCTCCTGAGGGATCTCCTCCCAGACCTGGACTAAAGCATCCGCCAACTCCTGGACTGTCTGTGGTGCAACGTGGCGTTGGTGGATGGAGCGAGACATGATGTCCCAGATGTGCTCAATTGGATCAGGTCTGGGGAACGGGCGGGCCAGTCCGTAGCATCAATGCCTTCCTCTTGCAGGAACTGCTGACACACTCCAGCCACATGAGGTCTAGCATTGTCTTGCATTAGGAGGAACCCAGGGCCAACCGCACCAGCATATGGTCTCACAAGCGGTCTGAGGATCTCATCTTGGTACCTAATGGCAGTCAGGCTACCTCTGGCGAGCACATGGAGGGCTGTGCGGCCTCCCAAAGAAATGCCACCCCACACCATGACTGACCCTCCGCCAAACCGGTCATGCTGGAGGATGTTGCAGGCAGCAGAACGTTCTCCACGGCGTCTCCAGACTCTGTCACGTCTGTCACATGTGCTCAGTGTGAACCTGCTTTCATCTGTGAAGAGCACAGGGCGCCAGTGGCGAATTTGCCAATCTTGGTGTTCTCTGGCAAATGCCAAACGTCCTGCACGGTGTTGGGCTGTAAGCACAACCCCCACCTGTGGACGTCGGGCCCTCATACCACCATCATGGAGTCTGTTCCTGACCGTTTGAGCAGACACATGCACATTTGTGGCCTGCTGGAGGTCATTTTGCAGGGCTCTGGCAGTGCTCCTCCTGCTCCTCCTTGCACAAAGGCGGAGGTAGCAGTCCTGCTGCTGGGTTGTTGCCCTCCTACGGCCTCCTCCACGTCTCCTGATGTACTGGCCTGTCTCCTGGTAGCGCCTCCATGCTCTGGACACTACGCTGACAGACACAGCAAACCTTCTTGCCACAGCTCGCATTGATGTGCCATCCTGGATGAGCTGCACTACCTGAGCCACTTGTGTGGGTTGTAGACTCAGTCTCATGCTACCGCTAGAGTGAAAGCACCGCCAGCATTCAAAAGTGACCAAAACATCAGCCAGGAAGCATAGGAACTGAGAAGTGGTCTGTGGTCACCACCTGCAAAACCAGTCCTTTATTGGGGGTGTCTTGCTAATTGCCTATAATTTCCACCTGTTGTCTATTCCATTTGCACAACAGCATGTGAAATTGATTGTCAATCAGTGTTGCTTCCTAAGTGGACAGTTTGATTTCACAGAAGTGTGATTGACTTGGAGTTACATTGTGTTGTTTAAGTGTTCCCTTAATTTTTTTGAGCAGTGTATATATATATAGTGGGGAGAACAAGTATTTGATTCACTGCCGATTTTGCAGGTTTTCCTACTTACAAAGCATGTAGAGGTCTGTAATTTTTATCATAGGTACACTTCAACTGTGAGAGATGGAATCTAAAACAAAAATCCAGAAAATCACATTGTATGATTTTTAAGTAATTAATTTGCATTTTATTGCAGGACGTAAGTATTTGATCAGAAAAGCAGAACTTAATATTTGGTACAGAAACCTTTGTTTGCAATTACAGAGATCATACGTTTCCTGTAGGTCTTGACCAGGTTTGCACACACTGCAGCAGGGATTTTGGCCCACTCCTCCATACAGACCTTCTCCAGATCCTTCAGGTTTCGGGGCTGTCGCTGGGCAATACGGACTTTCAGCTCCCTCCAAAGATTTTCTATTGGGTTCAGGTCTGGAGACTGGCTAGGCCACTCCAGGACCTTGAGATGCTTCTTACGGAGCCACTCCTTAGTTGCCCTGGCTGTGTTTTTCGGGTCGTTGTCATGCTGGAAGACCCAGCCACGACCCATCTTCAATGCTCTTACTGAGGGAAGGAGGTTGTTGGCCAAGATCTCGCGATACATGGCCCCATCCATCCTCCCCTCAATACGGTGCAGTCGTCCTGTCCCCTTTGCAGAAAAGCATCCCCAAAGAATGATGTTTCCACCTCCATGCTTCACGATTGGGATGGTGTTCTTGGGGTTGTACTCACCCTTCTTCTTCCTCCAAACACGGCGAGTGGAGTTTAGACCAAAAAGCAATATTTTTGTCTCATCAGACCACATGACCTTCTCCCATTCCTCCTCTGGATCATCCAGATGGTCACTGGCAAACTTCCGACGGGCCTGGACATGCGCTGGCCTTGCGTGCGCTGCAGGATTTTAATCCATGACGGCGTAGTGTGTTACTAATGGTTTTCTTTGAGACTGTGGTCCCAGCTCTATTCAGGTCATTGACCAGGTCCTGCCATGTAGTTCTGGGCTGATCCCTCACCTTCCTCATGATCATTGATGCCCCACAAGGTGAGATCTTGCATGGAGCCCCAGACCGAGGGTGCTCCATTCTTCCATTTTCTAATAATTGCGCCAACAGTTGTTGCCTTCTCACCAAGCTGCTTGCCTATTGTCCTGTAGCCCATACCAGCCTTGTGCAGGTCTACAATTTTATCCCTGATGTCCTTACACAGCTCTCTGGTCTTGGCCATTGTGGAGAGGTTGGAGTCTGTTTGATTGAGTGTGTGGACAGGTGTCTTTTATACAGGTAACGAGTTCAAACAGGTGCAGTTAATACAGGTAATGAGTGGAGAACAGGAGGGCTTCTTAAAGAAAAACTAACAGGTCTGTGAGAGCCGGAATTCTTACTGGTTGGAAGGTGATCAAATACTTATGTCATGCAACAAAATGCAAATTAATTACTTAAAAATCATACAATGTGATTTTCTGGATTTTTGTTTTAGATTCCGTCTCTCACAGTTGAAGTGTACCTATGATAAAAATTACAGACCTCTACATGCTTTGTAAGTAGGAAAACCAGCAAAATCGGCAGTGTATCAAATACTTGTTCTCCCCACTGTATATATATATATATATATATATATATATATATATATATATATATATATATATATATATGTGTATGTATTTGCGAGAGAGAAAAAAAATATGGGGGATTGGAAGTGATGCAGACAATTACATTGATGGAAGTTACAATCTATCTGCAATAATAAAGCTGATCTACCCCCTAATTTTATTTTAATTTTTTATGTTATATATATATTTTTTAAGCATACTATATACAGGGTCAGTCACTTCCAGTACCAAATTTACAATGTGCAGGGATACTGGAGTGATAGGTAGATATGTACAGTCCATTCAGAAAGTATTCAGACCCCTTGACTTTTTCCACATTTTGTTATGTTACAGCCTTATTCTAAAATGTATGAAATTGTTTTTTCCCCTCATCAATCTGCACACAAAACCCTATAATGACAAAGCAAAACAGGTTTTTAGATTTTTTTGCAAATGTATTAAAAATAAAAAACAGAAATATGACATTTACATAAGTATTCAGACCCTTTACTTAATACTTTTTTGATGCACCTTTGGCAGCGATTACAGCCTCGAAGCCACTCCCGCGTTGTCTTGGCTGTGTGCTTAGGGTCGTTGTCCTGTTGGAAGGTGAACCTTCACCCCAGTCTGAGGTCCTGAGTGCTCTGGAGCAGGTTTTCATCAAGGATCTCTCTGTACTTTGCTCCGTTCATCTTTCCCTCGATCCTGACTAGTCTCCCAGTCCCTGCGCTGAAAAACACCCCCACAGCATGATGCTGCCACCACCATGCTTCACCGTAGGGATGGTGCCAGGTTTCCTCGAGACGTGACGCTTGGCATTCAGGCCAAAGAGTTCAATCTTGGTTTCATCAGACCAGAGAATCTTGTTTCTCATGGTCTGAAAGTCCTTTAGGTGCCTTTTGGCAAACTCCAAGCGGGCTGTCATGTGCCTTTAACTGAGGAGTGGCTTCCGTCTGACCACTCTACCATAAAGGCCTGATTGGTGGAGTGCTGCAGAGATGGTTGACCTTCTGGAAGGTTCTCCCATCTCCACAAAGGAACTCTGGAGCTCTTTCAGAGTGACCATCGGGTTCTTGGGCACCTCCCTGACCAAGGCCCTTCTCCCCCGATTGCTCAGTTTGGCCGGCCGGCCAACTGTAGGAAGGGTCTTGGTGGTTCCAAACTTCTTCCATTTAAGAATGATGAAAGCCACTGTGATCTTGGGGACCTTTAATGCTGCAGAATTGTTTTGGTACCATTCCCCAGATCTGTGCCTCGACACAATCCTGTCTCGGAGCTCTACGGACAATTCCTTTGACCTCATGGCTTGGTTTTTGCTCTGACATGCACTGTCAACTGTGGGACCTTATATAGACAGGTGTGTGCCCGTTCCAAATAATGTCCAATCAATTGAATTTACCACAGGTGGACTCTGTTGTAGAAACATCTCAAGGATGATCAATGGAAACAGGATGCACCTGAGCTCAATTTCGAATCTCAATTGCAAAGGGTCTGAATACTTACAGTACCAGTCAAAAGTTTGGACACACCTACTCATTCCACTATTTTCTACATTGTTGAATAATAGTGAAGACATCAAAACTATGAAAGAACACATATGGAATCATGTAGTAACCCAAAAAGTGTTAAACAAATTATTCTTCAAAGTAGCCACCATTTGCCTTGATGACAGCTTTGCACACTCTTGGCATTTTCTCAACCAGCTTCATCTGGAATGCTTTTCCAACAGTCTTGAACGAGTTCCCACATATGCAACATGCGCAGGGTGCGGACGCACGCGCGTGCCCGGTCTAGTCAGCATGTAATAAACATGCAAGTGACGGAGTACTATGTTTTTCGTTCTCTGTGTTTATATAGAAGACTCATGTGTAGGCTGTATTTACAAAAGGGGTTCCAGGAGGATCAGGTCAGAGTCGGTCTGTGTCAGCAGAGGCAGAAGGGCACCCCTTTAACAAAATCCCTCACGTACATACACCCTCACTCTCTCTGTTGTTACTCTGAATAGAATTTGCAGAGGTTGCTTGCAGGATATGGCTTCTGAGTGAGACCAGAATGTACGCCTCTGGCAAGGCAGCCTTTTGGACTGCTGACAATGAGCCACACACACACCTGCACAAACACAATCATCTTCATTTGACTGTGCATTAATACACGGCATAACAGTGAGATGAAACCCATGCAGAACACTACAAACTCCTTTGATTGACTCAGAGGTAACTTCAATTCTTGACTGGTTGATAATCAGATGTTTTTTGGTGGTTGTGCATGCCTGTGTTTGTGCGTGTATGTGCGTGTGTGTGCACATGTTTGTGTGTGTGTATACTGTATGTGCGTGTGTGTGTCAGGGGTAATCCCAGATAAACAGAGAGGGCAGCCTGATAAACAATGAGCAGCCTGCTTGTTGGAGCCACATGTGCTGCAGCTGGTCAGAAGAGGAGAGCTGAGGACCGGTCAGATAAAACCTGGAGGGCTGCTGTCCAGATGCCTGCTGGCTCAGAGGGCAGCTGAGGACCGGTCAGATAAAACCTGGAGGGCTGCTGTCCAGATACCTGCTGGCTCAGAGGACAGCTGAGGACCGGTCAGATAAAACATGGAGGGCTGCTGTCCAGATGCCTGCTGGTTCAGAGGACAGCTGAGGACCGGTCAGATAAAACCTGGAGGGCTGCTGTCCAGATACCTGCTGGCTCAGAGGACAGCTGAGGACCGGTCAGATAAAACATGGAGGGCTGCTGTCCAGATGCATGCTGGCTCAGAGGACAGCTGAGGACCGGTCAGATAAAACATGGAGGGCTGCTGTCCAGATGCCTGCTGGCTCAGAGGGCAGCTGAGGACCGGTCAGATAAAACCTGGAGGGCTGCTGTCCAGATGCCTGCTGGCTCAGAGGGCAGCTGAGGACCGGTCAGATAAAACATGGAGGGCTGCTGTCCAGATGCCTGCTGGCTCAGAGGGCAGCTGAGGACCGGTCAGATAAAACATAATAATAATAATATTATGCCATTTAGCAGACGCTTTTATCCAAAGCGACTTACAGTCATGCGTGCATACATTTTTTGTGTATGGGTGGTCCCGGGGATCGAACCCACTACCTTGGCGTTACAAGCGCCGTGCTCTACCAGCTGAGCTACAGAGGGCTGCTGTCCAGATGCCTGCTGGCTCAGAGGGCAGCTGAGGACCGGTCAGATAAAACCTGGAGGGCTGCTGTCCAGATGCCTGCTGGCTCAGAGGACAGCTGAGGACTGGTCAGATAAAACATGGAGGGCTGCTGTCCAGACGCCTGCTGGCTCAGAGGGCAGCTGAGGACCGGTCAGATAAAACATGGAGGGCTGCTGTCCAGACGCCTGCTGGCTCAGAGGACTCTAGTGTGACTGTTGAGACAGACTTTGGGAACGGTTCCCAATCACAAAAAGTCATTCCTATTCCCTACTGTGACTTCTATGATGAAATAAATCAACTGTGACCTCCGGTTTTGCTAAACCACTGTTAACCTCATAAACGTTATTATTTGTGCTGAGAGTTAGCCGAAGATTTGGTTAGATGTTGGTTTTATGATAACACATACCACTGTGTACTTTCCTTCTCTGAAACTGAAATGGACACAGTGACCTGTGATACAGTAGTGATTACTCTTGTGTTTGCTTAGGTGTGAGTTAATTTTGCTATCATCAATGCAAGATGATATGTGACCCTGTGTAGGTGACTAGATTTGACGTACTGCACACCGTCCTTGTCCACCGTCTGTGTAGGTGTTGTAGTGGAGAATGTCGAGTAGCTGTCTGTAACTGACAGGGGAAGTATCTCAGGCATGAGTCACAAAGTGGCATTCGGTGGCCATCAACAAATCAGTCAACAACAGTTTCATAAAGTAGAAAGTAGGAACTAATTTAAATGGAAGGGGAAGTCAAGGTGAGGCCAAGGTGAAGTCCTGCAGTGCGTATAGGCCAAGGTGTTTTTGTTAGGGATCCTATGACAAAGAAAAAATATGATTTCATATTGTTATGCAATATGATAGGACAAAGAAATGTTTATTTTGCATGATTTCAATGCCCACAGCTTACATAACATGTGTGTGTTTTTTGCAATGTTAGCTATAAAAAACCTCCAACAAGAACATCACCTCCAAATCAGATCAAATCAAATCACCAGGGAGAACACCAGTGTATTCTGAGCAAGTAGAACAACACATGGAACCATATGTAGAAACACTAGTGGCACGGCTGAATGGGGTCGACGTGTGGTGGGAGGGATGGTTTGGATCTGGAGTGACCCCCCACACAGTCCTCACTGAACCATGGCAGCCTGAGAACAAGTCAAGCAGGCGCCACCTCACAGGTCAGGGGTGGGTTTGGCAGGAACACACTTCCTGTTGCAGTGTCACACGAGGCCCTAGTGGATAACTCATTTCCTGTCTGGGCTGGTTGGCTGTGTTTATCTGTGGTTGAATTAACATGTATGCAGAGTATGCATACATGTGTGTCTCCCATTGTCCCGTCTGCCAATTCCATCTACCTCTTACTTCACTCTTTGTTTCACTCTCGTCTATGTCTCCTAGGCTCTGCTGACGCCTCAAGCTCCACACCCTGATTTGTGGTTACATGGCTGTTTCACTGTAGCCCTCTAAAGTGACACCCTGCAGCCGGACACGGGCGATTAACACATATTCACCGCTTCCTGGGTATTTATCCCAACACACTGCTCTTAGACTTAGTCATTTCCTCCTAATTGAGGTTGTGTGTATATTTTTAGCCTTTTCCTAATGCTATTGCTAATGTTCACGTTTCCCACCGCGGTCTGTGGGAGTTTGGGGCTAAAGCCAGTGACATGAGGCCTACGGTAGAGTAGCCCTGAGTAGTCCTGAGGCTCAGCAGTTCCTCTGGGACAGTTCTTATGTTCTGGAATAGTCATCTCATTTATAGTCCATTCTACTGACCTTATGTTCTGGAATAGTCATCTCATTTATAGTCCATTCTACTGACCTTTATGTTCTGGAATAGTCATCTCATTTATAGTCCATTCTACTGACCTTTATGTTCTGGAATAGTCATCTCATTTATAGTCCATTCTACTGACCTTATGTTCTGGAATAGTCATCTCATTTATAGTCCATTCTACTGACCTTATGTTCTGGAATAGTCATCTCATTTATAGTCCATTCTACTGACCTTATGTTCTGGAATAGTCATCTCATTTATAGTCCATTCTACTGACCTTATGTTCTGGAATAGTCATCTCATTTATAGTCCATTCTACTGACCTTATGTTCTGGAATAGTCATCTCATTTATAGTCCATTCTACTGACCTTATGTTCTGGAATAGTCATCTCATTTATAGTCCATTCTACTGACCTTATGTTCTGGAATAGTCATCTCATTTATAGTCCAATATAGTGACCTTTATGTTCTGGAATAGTCATCTCATTTATAGTCCATTATAGTGACCTTTATGTTCTGGAATAGTCATCTCATTTATAGTCCATTATAGTGATCTTCCTAGCTTGCTAGCTGTTCTAGAATCAGTACAGTCCCATGCATTGATCGGTCAAATGTAACACTGACTGTGGGTCTCTAGGGCCAAATATGCCTGAGACCCACAACTATTTACACATATTGAACATCAGATAATGGCTAATGAGGCCCTAGTATCCATAACAACACTGGGGTGTTACTGTTGTTACATCATTCTATTAAGTATTGCATGACAATATAGATGTGACTTTCTGTTGCAATAGCAGTGGATCAATAGAGCCAGGGGAAATGCAATATGCCTTCAGAAAGTATTCATAACCCTTGACTTATTCCACCTTTTGTTGTTACAGCCTACATTTTAAATGGATTAAATATATTTTTTCCCTCACCCATCTACACACAAAACCCCATAATGACAAAGTGAAAACATGTTTTTAGAAATTTTTGCAAATGTATTTAAAATGAACTACAGAAATATTGAATTTACATAAGTATTCACACCCCTGAGTCAATACTTTGTAGAAGCACATTTGGCGGCGATTACAACTTTGAGTCTTCTTGGGTATGTCTGTATCAGCTGTGCACATCTGGATTTGGGGATTTTCACCCATTCTTCCTTGCAGATTTTCTCAAGCTCTGTTACGTTAGAGAGGGGAAGCGTCGGAGAACAGCAATTTTCAAGTCTTTCCACAGATTCTCAATGGGATTCAAGTCTGGCCTTTGGCTGAGCCACTCAAGGACTTTCACATTCTTGTTCTGAAGCCATTCCAGCGTTGCTTTGCCTGTATGCTTGGGGTCATTGTCCTGTTGGAACGTAAATCTTCACCCCAATCTAAGGTAGTTTGCACTCTGAAGCAGGTTCTCATCAAGGACTTGCCTGTATTTGGCTCCATTCCCTCTATCCTTACCAGTCTCCCAGTCCCTGCCGCTGAAAAGCATCCCCATAGGATGATGCTGCCACCACCATACTTCACTGTAGGGATGGTGTTGGAGCAGTGCTTGGTTTTTCCAGACATAGTGCTTTGCATTCAGGCCAAAGAGTTACATTTTTGTCTCATCAGACCACAGAATCTTTTGCCTTGTGCTCTTTCCATGTGCCTTTTTGTAAACTCCAGGCGTGCTGTCATGTGCCTTTTTCTCAGGAGTGGCTTCCGTCTGGCCACTCTCCCATTAATCCCAGATTGGTGAAGTGCTGTAGAGACTGTTGTCCTTCTGGCAGGTTCTCCAGCTAAGGAACTCTGTAGTTCTGTCAGAGTGGTCATTGGGTTCTTGGTCACCTCCCTGACCAAGGTCCTTCTTGCCCGGTTGCTCAGTTTGGTCAGACGGTCAGCTCTAGGTAGAGTCTGGGTAGTTCCATATTTTTTATATTTCCCAATGATGGAGACCACTGCGCTCTTGGAAACTTTCAACACTCTAGAAATTGTTTTATACCCTTCCCAAGATATATGCCTCATCACAATTATATCTCGGAGATCTACGGACAGTTCCATGGACTTCATGGTATACTTTCTGCTCTGACATGCACTGTCCAAACAGGCCACAGGTGGACTCCAATCAAGTTGTAGTGACATCTCAAGGATGAAATTGGATGCACCTGAGCTCAATTTGGAGTGTCATAGCAAAGGGGTGTGAATTATTCTGCAAAATTATATATTTCTGTATTTCATTTTCAATAAATTTGCAAACGTTTCTTAAAACATGTTTTCACTTTGTCAATATGGGGTATTCTGAGTAGATGGGTGAGGCAACAAAATCTATTTAATCCATTTTGAATTTACAAAATGCAGAATATATCAAGGGGTATGAATACTTTCTGAAGGCACTGTAGGTACTGTTGTAATGGAGTGAGAATATTGGTAACAAAAAATCAGGTTGAATCCAAGCACTTGTAAGTGAAAAGCAGGAAACCCCACATGTGATATTTTCTGGCACTTCTACACAAGCAGCTGCATACACTAAACTGCATGTGATGACTGATGACTGCTTTTTAAAAAGATAATCCTTGTAACGGACAAGAATCCTCATATCCTCAAGTCTTTGGCTTTAAACTGCACTGTTGAAGCTACATTTACATTTACATTTACGTCATTTAGCAGACGCTCTTATCCAGAGCGACTTACAAATAGGTGCATTCACCTTATAGCCAGTGGGATAAGCACTTTACAAATGGGATAAGCACTTTTGTGGGATAAGCACTTTTTTTTTGGGGGGGTGGAGTAAAGGGGGGGTAGAAGGATTAGAAACATAAGCATTTCGCTACACCTGCAACAGCTGCAAAATATGTGTACTTGACCAATACAATTTGATGTGAAGTAGCTTGTATTAGTTACAAAGCTCGTTGACACACTTGTTTGTCTCAGTGAGTCTGTTCAAACCATTCGCTACTGTGTGTCTACAGGACCCAACCTGTCAATAGAGAGGAGGATCCAGAATGCACCATTTGTAAGGAACAGATTTTATTGACTCAGTCCTTCTGCCAGTCAGGTGAAGTGCTGCTATCTGCTCATTTTAAAAGACAATCATCCAAGCTTCTGTTTGCTCTTTTACACGTCAATGGTGGCCTTTAGAAATGGACTGACTGGCTGCTGCTGCTTTTAGCCTGGGTGCTAAATACCCTGCAGTCTACTGAGTGGTTCCTCTCCATACTGCCTGTCTGCCCTGCAGTCTCCTGAGTGGTTCCTCTCCATACTGCCTGTCTGCCCTGCAGTCTACTGAGTGGTTCCTCTCCATACTGCCTGTTTACCCTGCAGTCTACTGAGTGGTTCCTCTCCATACTGCCTGTCTGCCCTGCAGTCTACTGAGTGGTTCCTCTCCATACTGCCTGTCTGCCCTGCAGTCTACTGAGTGGTTCCTCTCCATACTGCCTGTCTGCCCTGCAGTCTACTGAGTGGTTCCTCTCCATACTGCCTGTCTGCCCTGCAGTCTACTGAGTGGTTCTTCTCCATACTGCCTGTCTGCCCTGCAGTCTACTGAGTGGTTCCTCTCCATACTGCCTGTCTGCCCTGCAGTCTACTGAGTGGTTCCTCTCCATACTGCCTGTCTGCCCTGCAGTCTCCTGAGTGGTTCCTCTCCATACTGCCTGTCTGCCCTGCAGTCTACTGAGTGGTTCCTCTCCATACTGCCTGTCTGCCCTGCAGTCTACTGAGTGGTTCCTCTCCATACTGCCTGTCTGCCCTGCAGTCTCCTGAGTGGTTCCTCTCCATACTGCCTGTCTGCCCTGCAGTCTACTGAGTGGTTCCTCTCCATACTGCCTGTCTGCCCTGCAGTCTCCTGAGTGGTTCCTCTCCATACTGCCTGTCTGCCCTGCAGTCTACTGAGTGGTTCCTCTCCATACTGCCTGTCTGCCCTGCAGTCTCCTGAGTGGTTCCTCTCCATACTGTTTACCCTGCCAAGAGTGTGCAAAGCTGTCATCAAGGCAAAGGGTGGCTACTTTGAAGAATCTCAAATATAACATATATTTTGATTTGTTTAACACTTTTTTGGTTACTACATGATTCCATATGTGTTATTTCATAGTTTTGATGTCCTCACTATTATTCTACAATGTAGAAAATAGTACAAATAAAGAAAAACCCTGGAATGAGTAGGTGTGTCCAAACTTTTGGCTGGTACTGTATATTATGATGTCATTTTGTGATGTTTTTGTTTGTTTTGGTGTTCGGCAGGGTTTTTTCCGGCTGTTCGTACACACACATTTTGAAGTTGAAGTTCGGTAGCCGAAGTCTACTCTCATTCGTCGGTGATTGGTTAACAGTACTACTCCTAGTAGGAGTGGGAACATGAAGTGTTTGTTGTCATTCAACGAAAGACGATTAGTTTTCCTGCACATTTTGTCGCTTTTTTCTCGTTTTTTTTTCGTTGAGGCTTTTAGGCTGCCATCGGCCTCCTTGCAGTCCTCTTATAGGAACCATGATCAACAATCATCCCAGGCTGTAGATGTACAACAACACCACCAATTCAATCTAAAACAAACAAGTGCATATCTGCATTATCATCACATTTGGCGAGCTATTACACCACTTTCAGAGGTAGCATGTAGTAAAAACCTGTGACACTGTGGTGACCCAGCTGACTCTTCACAGGACCTTGGGCAGTTATTGATATTCAGACACATGGGTTGCATCACAGTCAGGCATGCCTGTGTGGTTTCAGTGTGACGTAGAGAGGATGTCAGTGGAGGGTTTGTAATACTGCCATGATGCACTCAACGGGCAGAAGAGGAAATTGATTGTTCACTTATTTAGCTGGTTTCACTGCTGTCGTCATTCGAAAGAGAGAACTGCCCAGAGATAGGTATTTCCTGGAGTTACCTGTATCACATTCTGGCCGGGTGCGAGGAGGATATTTGAAAATGTGAAAGCTGTCTCTCTAATTTGAGGCTAGGACAGAAAAATAGAGGTGAGGGTGAATACAGGATGGATTACTGTCATAACACTATGATCTAAAAGAACACTCTGATTGTACCCAATCTGTCTCCTCTAAAGCACACTTTGAAACCATTCATGCAGAGCATACTATACAATTATTTTCTGGGTTTGGTTTCTAATTTGAATTTTGTTGCTGTGTCTGCAGTGTGAAATTGCTCTTTCTTGCGATGCAACACCCTGCAGGAAGGAGGACTTATCAAGGTTATCCGCCTGAACCAGTTCCTGCCATTGTGTGAAAGGGCAGATTGCTGCCTTACATCATGATTACAGCCCCAGTACCATAGCTAACGATGTGGCATTTTCCTAATGACCAACACACACGATTGTCCTCTTCGACAGGGACTCAGACTCAGATCCATTCTGGTTGCCTTATCACTCCGGCGCTGTGGTTCACTGAACTCAATGGCAGAACTTCCCCTGGCTTCCCTGTGAGCCCCTGCTCCCTGAACATACTGTGTAGCGATGTGTTTAGTTAACATGTACAGTATATCTGCTGTCAGGGGTTGTTGCTATTTCTGGGCCTCATCTATCACTGTGTTATCTGTCATACTAAGTGTGTGTTGCTGTTCATTGGACCATGTGTCCGGGCTGTTAATGAATGGCTGTTCTATTTCCCCGTTTACGTCTGGCTTCATCTGGATGCAGAGTGTAAATGCTTTTGGACTATATAGTGCATTCGGAAAGTATTCAGACCCCTTGACTTTTTCAAAATGTTGTTACATTACAGCCTTATTCTAAATGTGATTACATCTACACACAATACCCCATAATGACAAAGCAAAAACAGGTTTTTTATACATATTTGCAAACTTATATGAAGAAAATGAAATATGCCATTTACATAAGTATTCAGACCTTTTACTCAGTACTTTGTTGAAAGCACCTTTGGCAGCGATTTCAGCCTCAAGTCTTCTTGGGTATGACACTACAAGCTTGGCACACCTGTATTTGGGGAGGTTCTCCCATTATTCTCTGCAGATCCTCTCAAGCTCTGTCAGGTTGGATGGGGAGCGTAGCTGCACAGCTATTTTCAGGTTTCTCCAGAGATGTTCGATCGGGTCCTGGCTCTGGATGGGCCACTCAAGGACATTCAGAGATTTGTCCCGATGCCACTTCTGCGTTGTCTTGGCTGTGTGCTTCGCCCCAGTCTGAGGTCCTGAGCGCTCTGGAGCAGGTTTTCATCAAGGATTTCTCTGTACTTTGCTCCGTTCATCTTTCCCTCCCAGTCCCTGCCGCTGAAAAACATCCCCACAGCATGATGCTGCCAATACCATGCTTCACCGTAGGGATGGTGCCAGGTTTCCTCCAGACGTGGCGCTTGGCATTCAGGCCAAGTTCAATCTTGGTTTCATCAGACCAGAGAATCTTGTTTCTCTTTAGGTGCCTGTTGGCAAACTCCAAGCGGGCTGTCATGTGCCTTTTACTGAGGAGTGGCTTCCATCTGGCCACTCTACCATAAAGGCCTGATTGATGGAGTGCTGCAGAGATGGTTGTCCTTCTGGAAGGTTCTCCCATCTCCACAGAGGAACTCTGGAGCACTGTCAGCGTGACCTTCGGGTTCTTGGTCACCTCCCTGACCAAGGCCCTTCTCCCCTGATTGCTCAGTTTGGCCGGGCAGCCAGCTCTAGGAAGACTCTTGGTGGTTCCAAACTTCTTCCATTTAAGGTTGATGGAGGAAACTGTGTTCTTGGGGACCTTCAACGCTGCAGAAATGTTTTGGTACCCTTCCCCAGATCTGTCCCTCGACACAATCCTGTCTCTGAGTTCTACGGACAATTCCTTCAATCTCATGGCTTGGTTTTTGCTCTGACATGCACTGTCAACTGTGGGACCTTATATAGACATGTGTGTGCCTTTCCAAATTATGTCCAATCAATTGAATTTACCACAGGTGGACTCCAATCAAGTTGTAGAAACATCTCAAGGATGATCAATGGAAACAGGATGCACCTGAGCTCAATTTCGAGTCTCATGGCAAAGGGGTCTGAATACTTATGTAAATCAGGTATTTCTGTTTTTTATTGTGTGTAGATTGATGAGGAGCATTTTTTATTTAGTACATTTTAGAAAAAGGCTGTAACGTAACAAAATGTGGAAAAGGTTAAGGGGTTTGAATACTTTCCGAATGCACTGTATATTACTGGATCTATACACTGTTTGCCTGAATGGATTTCCATTCTAGAAATTGTCGGGGAGGTACTCAGATCCAGACTCATTGCGGAGAAGAGACGAATGTCCATGGGCGTGGCGTGGTGTGGCGTTTGGCCGGAGCAAAGAGTTTGGGTAGCCAGGCAAACACACGGTGGTGTTTCCATCTGGATTGAGCTGGTTCTGGGAAGGTGTGTGTTAAACAATCCTGTGATGTCTATGTGTCTTTAGAGGATAATTCCTGATTTCCTGTCTGTTTTTTCCTGGAAGCCACCACAGCCTGGTTTCCTTTTCCTCAGGAAGTAGCTGTGGAACCTCAATGGGTGTCCCGCCCAGCTTACTGCCAGAGAGGAGAGGAGACACCTAACAGCACAGTGGCAGGGTGTTCATGTGGACATCCTGACAGAGAGGGGGATCTGCCTCAATCTGAGAGGAACATCTCTGTCTGGGAAAGGGAGGCCCTTCTGATCATGGTTATCTATCTTACAATATCAGTTGGTGGCGTCCCTCTCACTCATAGATGGGTAAAGAAAGTAGAATAGTACTTTATGAAGGGAGGAATGAACTTGAGGGCTAACATTTTGAAAGCATAGATAATGTTGAAATGTTTCTTCCTCTGGAGTTTTGATGTGAATGTACAGTACCATTCAAACGTTTAGACACACCTACTCATTCAAGGGTTTTTCTTTATTTTTACTATTTTATACATGGTAGAATAATAGTGAAGACATCAAAACTATGAAATAATACAAATGGAATCATGTAGTAACCCAAAAAGTGTTAAACAAATCAAAATATATTTTATATTTGAGATTCTTCAAATAGCCACCCTTTGCCTGGATGACAGCTTTGCACACTTGGCATTCTCTCAACCAGCTTCACCTGGAATGCTTTTCCAACAGTATTGAAGGAGTTCTCACATATGCTGAGCACTTGTTGGCTGCTTTTCCTTCACTCTGCGGTCCGACTCATCCCAAACCATCTCAATTGGGTTGAGGTCAGGGAATTGTGGAGGCCAGGTCATCTGATGCAGCACTCCATCACTCTCCTTCTTTGTAAAATAGCCCTTACACAGCCTGGAGGTGTGTTGCGTCATTGTCCTGTTGAAAAACAAATGATAGTCCCACTAAGCCCAAACCAGATGGGATGGCGTATCGCTGCAGAATGCTGTGGTAGCCATGCTGGTTAAGTGTGCCTTGAATTCTAAATGAATCACAGACAGTCTCACCAGCAAAGCACCCCCACACCATAACACCTCCTCCTCCATGATTTACGGTGGGAAATACACATGCGGAGATCATCCGTTCACCCACACCGCATCTCACGAAGACACAAAAATCTCCAATTTGGACTCCAGACCAAAGGACCAATTTCCACCGGTCTAATGTCCATTGCTCGTGTTTCTTGGCCCAAGCAAGTCTCTTCTTCTTAATGGTGTCCTTTAGTAATGGTTTCTTTGCAGCAATTCGACCATGAAGGCCTGATTCACACAGTCTCCTCTGAACAGTTGATGTTGAGATGTGTCTGTCACTTGAACTCTGTGAAGCATTTTTATTTGGGCTGCAATTTCTGAGGCTGGTAACTCTAATGAACTTATCCTCTGCAGCAGAGGTAACTTTGAGTCTTCCATTCCTGTGGTGGTCCTCATGAGAGCCAGTTTCGTCATAGCTCTTGGTGGTTTTTGAGACTGCACTTGAAGAAACTTGAAATGTTCCATATTGACTGACCTTCATGTCTTAAAGTAATGATGAACTGACATTTCTCTTTGCTTATTTGAACTGTTCTTGCCATAATATGGACTTGGTCTTTTACCAAAAAGGGCTATCTTCTGTATCCCCCCTCCCCCACACACACACACACCTTGTCACAACACAACTGATTGGCTCAAACGCATTAAGAAGGAAAGAAATTCCACAAATTAACTTTTAAGAAGGCACAACTGTTAATTGAAATGCATTCCAGTTGACTACCTCATGAAGCTGGTTGAGAGAATGCCAAGAGTGTGCAAAGCTGTGATCAAGGAAAGGGTGGCTATTTGAAGAACCTCAAATAAAAAAAAAAATTTGATTTGTTTAACACTTTTTTGGTTACTACATGATTCCATACGTGTTATTTCATAGTTTTAATGTCTTCACTATTATTCTACAATGGAAAAATTAAGAAAAATCCTTGAATGAGTAGGTGTGTCCAAACTTTTGACTGGTAGTGCATGTGCATAATCCAATGATATACAGTGCCTTCGGAAAGTACTCAGAGCTCTTCCCTTTTTCCACATTTTGTTACGTTACAGCCATATTCGAAAATGGATTAAATAAATATAAAATCCTCAGCAATCTACACACAATACCCCACAATACCCCATAAACAGTTTTTTTGATTTTCTTTGCAAATATATAAATAAATAAAAACAGACATACAGTGGGGAAAAAAAGTATTTAGTCAGCCACCAATTGTGCAAGTTCTCCCACTTAAAAAGATGAGAGAGGCCTGTAATTTTCATCATAGGTACACGTCAACTATGACAGACGAAATGAGAATTTTTTTTCCAGAAAATCACATTGTAGGATTTTTTATGAATTTATTTGCAAATTATGGTGGAAAATAAGTATTTGGTCAATAACAAAAGTTTCTCAAAACTTTGTTATATACCCTTTGTTGACAATGACACAGGTCAAACGTTTTCTGTAAGTCTTCACAAGGTTTTCACACACTGTTGCTGGTATTTTGGCCCATTCCTCCATGCAGATCTCCTCTAGAGCAGTGATGTTTTGGGGCTGTCGCTGGGCAACACAGACTTTCAACTCCCCTCCAAAGATTTTCTATGGGGTTGAGATCTGGAGACTGGCTAGGCCACTCCAGGACCTTGAAATGCTTCTTACGAAGCCACTCCTTCGTTGCCCGGGCGTTGTGTTTGGGATCATTGTCATGCTGAAAGACCCAGCCACGTTTCATCTTCAATACCCTTGCTGATGGAAGGAGATTTTCACTCAAAATCTCATGATACATGGCCCCATTCATTATTTCCTTTACACGGATCAGTCGTCCTGGTCCCTTTGCAGAAAAACAGCCCCAAAGCATGATGTTTCCATCCCCATGCTTCACAGTAGGTATGGTGTTCTTTGGATGCAACTCAACATTCTTTGTCCTCCAAACACGACGAGTTGAGTTTTTACCAAAAAGTTATATTTTGGTTTCATCTGACCATATGACATTCTCCCAATCCTCTTCTGGATCATCCAAATGCACTCTAGCAAACTTCAGACGGGCCTGGACATGTACTGGCTTAAGCAGGGGGACACGTCTTGCACTGCAGGATTTGAGTCCCTGGCGACGTAGTGTGTTACTGATGGTAGGCTTTGTTACTTTGGTCCCAGCTCTCTGCAGGTCATTCACTAGGTCCCCCCGTGTGGTTCTGGGATTTTTGCTCACCGTTCTTGTGATCATTTTGACCCCACGGGGTGAGATCTTGCGTGGAGCCCCAGATCGAGGGAGATTATCAGTGGTCTTGTATGTCTTCAATTTCCTAATAATTGCTCCCACAGTTGATTTCTTCAAACCAAGCTGCTTACCTATTGCAGATTCAGTCTTCCCAGCCTGGTGCAGGTCTACAATTTTGTTTCTGGTGTCCTTTGACAGCTCTTTGGTCTTGGCCATAGTGGAGTTTGGAGTGTGACTGTTTGAGGTTGTGGACAGGTGTTTTTTATACTGATAACAAGTTCAAACAGGTGCCATTAATACAGGTAACGAGTGGAGGACAGAGGAGCCTCTTAAAGAAGAAGTTACAGGTCTGTGAGAGCCAGAAATCTTGCTTGTTTGTAGGTGACCAAATACTTATTTTCCACCATAATTTGCAAATAAATTCATTAAAAATCCTACAATGTGATTTTCTGGATTTTTTTTCCTCAATTTGTCTGTCATAGTTGACGTGTACCTATGATGAAAATTACAGGCCTCTCTTATCTTTTTAAGTGGGACAACTTGCACAATTGGTGGCTGACTAAATACTTTTTTTCCCCACTGTATCTTATTTACGTAAGTATTCAGACCCTTTGCTATGAGACTCGAAATTGAGCTCAGGTGCATCCTGTTTTTATTGATCATCCTTGAGATGTTTCTACAACTTGATTGGAGTCCATCTGTGGTAAATTCAATTGATTGGACATGATTTGGAAAGGCACACACCTGTCTATATAAGGTCCCACAGTTGACAGTGCATGTCAGAGCGAAAACCAAGCCATGAGGTCGAAGGAATTGTCCGTAGAGCTCTGAGACAGGATTGTGTTGAGGCACAGATCTGGGGAAGGGTACCAAAACATTTCTGCAGCATTGAAGGTCCTCAAGAACACAGTGGCCTCCATCATTCTTAAATGGAAGACGTTTGGAACCACCAAGACTCTTCCTAGAGCTGGCCGCCTGGCCAAACTGACCAATTGGAAGCCACTCCTCAGTAAAAGGCACATGACAGCCCGCTTGGAGTTTGCCAAAAGGCACCTAAAGACTCTCAGACCATGAGAAACAAGATTCTCTGGTCTGATGAAACCAAGATTGAACTCTTTGGCCTGAATGCCAAGCATCTCGTCTGGAGGAAACCTGGCACCATCCCTACGGTGAAGCATGGTGGTGGCAGCATCATGCTGTGGGGATGTTTTTCAATGGCAGGGACTAGGAGACTAGTCATGATCGAGGCAAAGATGAACGGAGCAAAGTACAGAGAGGTCCTTGATGAAAACCTGCTCCAGAGCGCTCAGGACCTCAGACTGGTGTGAAGGTTCACCTTCTAACAGGACAACAGCCCTAAGCACACAGCCAAGACAACGCAGGAGTGGCTTCGGGAAGTCTCTGAATGTCCTTGAGTGGCCCAGCCAGAGCCAGGACTTGAACCCGAATGAACATCTCTGGAGAGACCTGAAAATAGCTGTGCAGCAACGCTCCCCATCCAACCTGACAGAGCTTGAGAGGATCTGCAGAAAGGAATGGGAGAAACTCTCCAAATACAGGTGTGCCAAGCTTGTAGCGTCATACCCAAGAAGACTCGATGCTGTAATCGCTGCCAAAGGTGCTTCAACAAAGTACTGAGTAAAAATTATCAAGCCTGCAAGCAACTCAAGACAATATTATTATGGTGGGGGATTATAATACTGTTTTAAATAGCTCAATGGACCGTAAAGGAAATCACACCACAAACAATCACCCACATGCTCTTAAGGAAATTGTGAATGTCATGGATACATTAGAACTAGTAGATAAATGGAGGCTTAAATATACTGATCTAGTGAGATATACATGGCGGAGACTGAATCAAGCTAGTCGTCTTGACTTCTTTCTTATCTCATTCTCGTTGGCACCAAAAGTAAAAAAAAAGTGTTGATAGGGGACAGAATGCGGTCGGACCATCATATAATAGGCATATACATTACTCTTACTGAATTTCCACGTGGGCGAGGATATTGGAAATTTAATCAAAGCCTATTGGATGATAATTTATTTATAATTAGAACAAAGGAATTTATAACTGACTTTTTCCAACATAACATAGGTACAGCGAATCCCCTTATTGTATGGGACACCTTTAAATGTGCCTTTAGAGGCCATGCAATTCAGTACTCATCTCGAAAACAAAAGCAATTTAGGTCAAAAGAGTTTATACTAAGAAAGGAAATAGAAAGTTTAACAGAACAGATAGATGGCAATAAAAACTGTAACATAGAGGCTCAGAATAAATCAGAGGAAAAACAAAAAGAAATGGAGAAACTTATTCAAGAAAGATCAAGTGTAATATATTATAAAAATATAGCAAACTGGATGGAATATGGGGAAAAATGCACAAAATTCTTTTTTAATCTTCAACATAGGAATGCTACCAAAAAGAACTTAATGAAACTGGTTACAATTGGCGGAGTCACCCATAATTCACCAAATGATATTTTGAAGGAAGAAACAAAGTACTTTAAGCATATGTTTTCTTTTCAGTCGCCTCCATCTCCTCTAACTGAAGCTAATTGTAGAGATTTTTTTCTATAGATAATGTCAAATTAACAGCCACACAGAAAGACTCATGTGAAGGTGAAATTACAGAGGAGGAACTTCTGGATGCAATTAAAGACTTTAAGTCTGGGAAAACTCCAGGGTTGGATGGCATACCAGTCGAGGTATACCAAACCTTTTTGATATACTAAGAGGACCGTTATTAGCATGTTTTAACCACTCCTATGTAAATGGTAGATTATCTGACACTCAAGAAGAAGGTCTGATCTCATTATTACTGAAACTGGATACAAGTGGAAAATATAAAGATCCAGTCCATTTACAAAATTGGAGGCCCCTTACACTTCAGTGTTGTGATGCAAAAATCCTAGCAAAATGTATAGCGCATAGAATTAAAAAGGTATTGTCGGATATTATTCATTCTAATCAGACAGGTTTTTACATGGAAGATACATTGGAGATAATATAAGGCAAGTATTGGAAACAATAGAACACTATGGAAAATATGGGAAACCAGGCCTGCTATTCATAGCAGACTTCGAAAAGGCATTTGATAAAGTTCGACTGGGGTTTATATATAAATGCCTGGAGCATTTCAATTTTGGAGAATCTCTTATAAAATGGGTCAAAATCATGTATAGTAACCCTAGGTGTAAAATAGTAAATAATGGCTATTTCTCAGAAAGTTTAAAACTGTCAAGAGGAGTGAAACAAGGTTGTCCACTATCGGCATATCTATTTATTGTGGCCATCGAGATGTTAGCTATTAAAATCAGATCCAATAATAATATCAGAGGATTAGAAATACAGGGCTTAAAAACAAAGGTGTCATTGTACGCTGATGATTCATGTTTTCTTTTAAATCCACAACTAGAATCCCTCCACAGCCTCATAGAGGATCTAGATACATTTTCTAACCTCTCTGGATTACAACCTAATTATGACAAATGTACTATATTACGTATTGGATCACTAAAAAATACAATTTTTACATTACCATGTAGTTTACCAATAAAATGGTCTGATGATGATGTGGATATACTCGGAATACATATCCCAAAGGAAATAAATGATCTCACTTCAATACATTTGAATAGAAAGTTAGCAAAAATAGATAAGATCTTACTACCATGGAAAGGAAAATACCTGTCAATTTGTGGAAAAATCACCCTGATTAACTCTTTAGTATTATCCCAGTTTACCTATTTGCTTATGGTCTTGCCTACGCCTAGCGAACAGTTTTTTAAATTATATGAGAAAAAAATATTCAATTTTATTTGGAACGGCAAGCCAGACAAAATTAAAAGAGCATATTTATATAATGAATATGAATTCGGAGGACAGAAATTATTAAATATTAAAGCATTAGACCTATCACTAAAAGCTTCAGTCATACAAAAGTTATACTTAAATCCGAACTGGTTCTCAAGCAAATTAGTAAGATTGTCTCACCCAATGTTCAAGAAAGGCCTTTTTCCCTTTATTCAGATTACAACCACTCACTTTCAGTTATTTGAAAAGGAAATAATCTCCCAAATGTCACTATTTCTAAAACAAGCCATAGAAAGTTGGTTGCAATTTCAATTTAATCCTCCAGAAACGACAGAACAAATAATGCAACAAATATTGTGGTTAAATTCAAATATACTAATTGACCAAAAAACTTTATTTTTTGACAGAATGTTTAAAAAAGGTATAATCTTCGGAAATGATATCATCGGTAGGACTGGTGGAGTTATGTCGCACATGCAGCTGACAAAAACATATGGAAATATCTGCTCTACCCAAAATTACAACCAAATAATTGCAGCCTTACCGCAAAAGTGGAAGAGAAAAGTGGAAGGGGGAGAAAGTAAGGAACTTGTCTGTCGGCCTTGCATTAAAGAACATAATTGGTTAAGGAAAACTGTGATAAATAAAAAAGTATATCAGTTTCACTTAAGGACCAAAGGATTGACAGCCGTCCCATATAGATTGCAAAATAGTTGGGAAGAGATCTTTGACGTACCGATCCCATGGCATAGTGTTTATGAACTGACACGCAAAACGACACCGGATTCAAAAATTAGAATCTTTCAATTTAAATTATTATATAAAATTCTTGCTACCAATAGAATGTTATTTATATGGGGGATACAATCTTCCCAGCTCTGCAGATTTTGCTGTGAAGAGACAGAATCATTAGATCATTTGTTTTGGTACTGTCCATTTGTAGCTTGTTTTTGGACACAGGTCCAGGAATGGCTAAAGGATTGCAATATTTACCTGGAACTAACCTTGCAAATAGCATTACTGGGTGATCTGAAAAGTAATAGTCAATCAATCAATAATATAATAATACTTTTAGCAAAAATGTTTATTTTTAATTCACAATCTGTAGAAGCAATGAGAATAGAAAGGTTCAGAACTTTTGTAAAACATCACAGTACGGTTGAAATATATATGGCAAATAGAAATCCTATATGGATGGTGTTAAGAGATAGATGGGAGGTATTGAATATAGTTGAAGGATGGGACTAATAACAAATAACAACAAATAATAACAAAGATAGCTAATAATGTAAGCATACTGTGTCCATAATAAGTATATAGGTTGTATGTTGGGAGCTTTTGGGAAAGAGCACAGTTAGAAAGATATGGCATATAGAAGCAAACCGGATGGACATCATGAAAATGATCGGAGAGGTTGAGAGTAGAAGAAGTTCAGGAGCAATAAAAAAATAAAATAAATAAAAATATATATAATAGAATTATTGTAAAATTAACTCTGTCCATAAGGTGTAGATAGTAAGTATAGACCGGAAGTAGAGGCCTGGGCATTGTTGTTCACTAATTTACTCCAAGTAGGGAAAGGATGGTGGGGTTGAAAAGTAATAAAGGGGAGTATATATATTTAAAAAAAAATTATAAAAAAAAAAATTAAAAAACATGGGGGATTGGAAGTGATGCAGACAATTACATTGATAGAAGATACAATCTATCTGCAATATTAAGCTGATCCATTCCCCCAAAACAAAAAAAAAAGTACTGAGTAAAGGGTCTGAATACTTATGTAAATGTCATTTTCCATTTTTTTATTCTTAATACATTAGATTTTCTGAAAACCGGTTTTAGCTTTGTCATTATGGGGTATTGTGTGTAGATTGATGAGTAAAAAAAAACGATTTAATCAATTTTAGAATAAGGCTGTAACGTAACAAAATGTGGAAAAAGTCAAGGGATCTGAATACTTTACAAATGCACTGTACATACTCTGATACTCAGTTGTTCTGGCAACAACTGTTAAGGCATTAGTTTGAGTAGACAACCCCAGTGATAATGCAGGCTCTGATATGTGGATAGCAGATGAGAATGTTTGCTGTGCTCCATGAAGGGAGAGGGCTACATCAAAACCTGCACGTGTCCATTACAGAGACTGTACTCCACATGGGCCATATGCTGTCCGTAAGGGTCTGTCTGTCTGTCTGTCTGCCTGTCTGTGTCTGTCTGTGTCTGTCTGTCTCTGTCTGTCTGCCTGTCTCGTCTGTCTGTCTCTCTCTCTCTCTCTCTCTCTCTCTCTCTCTCTCTCTCTCTCTCTCTCTCTCTCTGCTCTCTGTCTGTCTGTCTGTCTGCCTGTCTGCCTGTCTGCCTGCCTGCCTGCCTGTATCTCTCTCTCTCTGTCTGTGCCTGCCTGCCTGTATCTCTCTCTCTCTCTGTCTGTGCCTGCCTGTCTGTATCTCTCTCTCTCTGTCTGTGCCTGCCTGCCTGTCTGTATCTCTCTCTCTCTCTGTCTGTGCCTGCCTGTCTGTATCTCTCTCTCTCTGTCTCTGTCTGTGCCTGCCTGCCTGCCTGCCTGCCTGCCTGCCTGCCTGTCTGTATCTCTCTCTCTCTCTCTCTCTCTCTCTCTCTCTGTCTCTGTCTGTGCCTGCCTGTCTGTCTGTCTGTCTCTCTCTCTCTCTCTCTCTCTCTCTCTCTCTCTCTCTCTCTCTCTCTCTCTCTCTCTCTCTCTCTCTCTCTCTCTCTCTCTCTCTCTCTCTCTCTGTCTCTGTCTGTGCCTGCCTGTCTGTCTGTATCTCTCTCTCTCTCTCTCTCTCTCTCTGTCTCTGTCTGTGCCTGCCTGTCTGTCTGTGCCTGCCTGAGCCTGCCTGCTCTCTCTCTCTCTCTCTCTCTCTCTCTCTCTCTCTCTCTCTCTCTCTCTCTCTCTCTCTCTCTCTCTCTCTCTCTCTGTCTGTGCTTGCCTGTCTGTCTGTGCCTGCCTGAGCCTGCCTGTCTCTGTCTCTCTCTCTCTCTCTCTCTCTCTCTCTCTCTCTCTCTCTCTCTCTCTCTCTGTCTCTCTGTCTGTGCCTGTCTGTCTGTCTGTCTGTGCATGCCTGAGCCTGCCTGTCACTCTGTCTGTGTGCCTGTCTGTCTCTGTCTATCTGTCTCTCTGTATGTCTGTGCCTGCCTGCCTTCCTGCCTGCGCCTGCCTGTCACTCTGTCTGCCTGTCTCTCTGTCTGCCTGTCTTTGTCTGTCTGTCTGTCGGTCTGCCTGTCGTTCTCTCTCTCTCTCTCTCTCTCTCTCTCTCTCTCTCTCTCTCTCTCTCTCTCTCTCTCTCTCTCTCTCTCTCTCTCTCTCTCTCTCTCTCTCTCTCTCTCTCTCTCTCTCTCTGTCTGTCTCCTCATACATCTCTACTCACCAGCCAGATCTGGTTCTAAACAGCTTTGCACTGACTGTCTCAGAGTAGACCTCAGGACAAACTCCAGAGGGCCAGTGTTTGACATGAACAGCACACTCTTGTCCACCATCGGTCCTCTGTTTATTCTGTAGATCCACCCTCGTTGTTATATAGTGCTGACATAAGACCTTATATGGATTGCTGCTGTTTGGGTAGCAGCCAAGCAGTGTCCCATCTGAGCACAATACTCTGACAGGTTTGGGGTTTACCTAACCATTGATGTCTCAGCTAGCTTTAAGACCCTGTGGGCCTAGACGTTCACTAAGATGTCTGATTGGCATAGAGAGAGTTTTAACCAATTAGGATTCAAGCAAGTTATAATTGAATTACCAACAAAGCCTGTCATTATGCATCACCAGTAAGTGGAGGCTGTCATGCTTTGTGTTGGTTTCCTTATTGAACATTCCCTCAGATAGGTGACATTATTGGAGCCATCAAAGCAGAGGCTGTTGTCCACCATTTTGGATTCCTTTCTTTTAGTTTATAGTTCTGTGGGGATGATTGTGTAATCTATTATAGGATTTCAAACACAAAGAAACATTGGATGGGGTGGGTGGGAGGTCTAAGAGAGGAGTCTAAAAGCTTTGTAATTGTTTCCAGCAGCAGCCGGTTTTGGTTCTAACTTCCACCATTCTTACTTATGTTTATGCCTCTGAGGCGGTGAGGGGATGACGTCACACGGGGGCACATACAGACTGATTGGGCGGCCGATTGACTGAAGGCTCCTTGTGGAGTTCCTGGAGAGGCCTGTGAGAGAGGGAGGGAGGGAGAGTAAAAATAGCCTGGTTTATATTCTGAACAATCTACACACAAAGGCCTTCATTATAAACATTGCTCTGATCCATCTCTCTGGAAAACCTCAACAAGGCAGTTCTTCACAAAGTCTCACAACATATGTGTTTTTAGAGATTTCAAACAATCCCTCTTTCTTGGCAAAGACAACCTCTCTGTTCCAAAACTGGCAATGCCAAAATGCATAATGTATACTGTAACTCTCCTAACTATGGCAAACATTGCCATCCACCCAAAATCATTGCCATTACCAAACACTGTCACCCACTGCCTGATGTACACCAGTGGAAAATATCCTCTCTGCAGCAACATCATTTGACATCTTAATTTACTCTTCACTTATTATGTGGTGATGGGTTAGATTCCATGATGCCTTCGTCTCCCAATGTTTGATCATTGCTGGTTATAGCTACACACCCAATAAGGCCAAATGAGAAGCAGGCTGTGAGTGTGTCTCCAGAACCTTATCCCCACCAGGCAGGCAGTGGGAGTAGACAGTAGACTGTAAGATACTCTCTGACCGTTCCTCTTGGCTGCTGAAGCACAGATAATTGGACCCAGGTTCTGTTCTAGTTTTGGTATTGGTTTCTCAGGCCAAGTTTTCATCATGTCACAAAACCCCCAGACAGACAGATCCTGCGTTGGTTAGGCCCAGAAAGTGACATATTTTGACACATTCTCCTGCGAGTGAGGAACCCTGGCAGAGCCGTGGTCAGGTGACATCACACTTTCCCTCAGGTCGTGCACATGGAGCTGGAGAGAGGATTAAGATGTTGATGGTAAACAGATGGGTCACGTGAGGCCACTGGAGTGTAATGTCAGTCCGGTGGCCAGAGGAGCAGGAATGTTTATGTTAGCTGAGCTTTAACTGGATCACTAAGATGAAGCATTCTTGGTCTATGTTTGGACTACTGGGATTGATCCTATAGAGATAAACAGTGGTTGGGGTTAGAGGCCATCGCAGTGTGATCCTCTATGGGATCACCATTCCTTCTTGTCCACTTATGGCCCAGTTATACCTAAATCTACAAAGTTGTAAAGATCGGCAAATTCTCCCTTTGTCAGTGTATCTTCCAAACAGCATGCATAACATCACGTCATCTAGCATAGTGTCAAAGCTAGCTACCAAGACTCCCTTCTCCGATTGGTTATCATGCGGTCGTGTCACTAGTCATTTGCATAAACGTGGGACTTTCTGAACTCTGGCTTCTGAGACCATAGTCGCCAACCCTTAAGTCGCTGGATGTATGCTTGTGTATCCTCCCCCCATTGAAAATGGATGGTCTCTGGTGGTTTGATCACTAGATGTAGTGCCTGGTGTAATCAGGGTATAAAATCAGATGTCTCCTAGCCAGCACACCTTAAGGATGATGGTGGGGTCACACCAAGAGCTTAGCGTCATATAGCTCAGTAGGATACTGACAGAAACTCTATGTTCTGGTCATCTCAGGGCCATGAAGCCCCTTACTCCTATTAAACAGGCTTTGTGTCAGACAGCCACTGCTTCTGGTTTGGTTGGCGTTAGTGTTGCATTCTGGATGTCTTGATGACATGACCTGTGTTTGGTACACAACTCAAGAATCACTCCTGTAGCCTAACATTTATAATGACACTTCTACTTACATTGATGTGTAAGTCTTCTGTTGTATTTCAACACTGTTGTGTTTCCTCTTGAAGATGCAATATCTAAAAGAAGGGTTTGGGGAGTGGAAGCTGGGCTTGTGCCCAGAGTGTACAGGATAAAGGACATCTGTCTGTCTGTATTTTCCTCCCTGCCTTTATCCCCTGGTCTGACTAAACTATTCCAGTCCAACAGCCAGAAACAGACCCTTTATGAACTGGCAGACATACAGTATATACAGTGCATTCAGAAAGTAGATCCCTTGACTTTTTCCACATTTTGTTACATTACAGCCTTATTCTAAAATTGATTAAATTAATTAAAAAACAGTCAAGGGTTCTGTTTTTAGAAACAGGTTTTTAGACATTTTTGCAAATGTGTTACAAATAAAAAACAGAAATACCTTATTTACATACAGTACCAGTCAAAGGTTTGGACACACCTACTCATTCCAGGGTTTTTCTTTATTTTTACTATTTTCTACATTGTAGAATAATAGTGAAGACATCAAAACTATGAAATAACACATGGAATCATGTAGTAACCAAAATAGTGTTAAACAAATGAAAATATATTTTATATTTGATATTCTTCAAAGTAGCCACCCTTTGCCTTGATGACAGCTTTGCACACTCTTGGCATTCTCTCAACCAGCTTCATGAGGTAGTCACCTGGAATGTATTTCAATTAATAGGTGTGCCTTGTTAAAAGTTAATTTGTGGAATTTCTTTCCTTCTTAAAGCGTTTGAGCCAATCAGTTGTGTTGTGACAAGGTAGGGGGGGTATACAGAAGATAGCCCTATTTGGTAAAAGACCAAGTCCATATTATGGCAAGAACAGCTCAAATAAGCAAAGAGAAACGACAGTCCATCATTATCATAATTTCAAGAACTTTGAAAGTTTCTTCAAGTGCAGTCGCAAAAACCATCAAACGCTATGATGAAACTGGCTCTCATGAGGACCGCCACAGGAAAGGAAGACCCAGAGTTACCTCTGCTGCAGAGGATAAGTTCACTACAGTTAACTGCACCTCAGATTGCAGCCCAAATAAATGCTTCACAGAGTTCAAGTAACAGACACATCTCAACATCAACTGTTCAGAGGAGACGGCGTGAATAAGGCCTTCATGGTTGAATTGCTGCAAGGAAACCACTACTAAAGGACACCAATAAGAAGAAGAGACTTGCTTGGGCCAAGAAACACGAGCAATGGACATTAGACCGGTGGAAATCTGACCTTTTGTCTGATGAGTCCAAATGTGAGATTTTTTGGTTCCAACCACTGTGTCTTTGTGAGACGCAGAGTAGGTGAACGGATGATCTCCACATGTGTGGTTCCCACCATGAAGCATGGAGGAGGAGGTGTGGGGGTGCTTTGCTGGTGACACTGTCAGTGATTTATTTAGAATTCAAGGCACATTTAACCAGCATGGCTACCACAGCATTCTGCAGCGATACGCCATCCCATCTGGTTTGCGCTTAGTGGGACTATCATTTGTTTTTCAACAGGACAATGACCCAATACACACCTCCAGGCTGTGTAAGGGCTATTTGACCAAGAAGGAGAGTGATGGAGTTCTGCATCAGATGACCTGGCCTCCACAATCAATTGAGATGGTTTGGGATGAGTTGGACAGCAGAGTGAAGGAAAAGCAGCCAACAAGTGCTCAGCATATGTGGGAACTCCTTCAAGAATGTTGGAAAAGCATTCCTCATGAAGCTGGTTGAGAGAATGCCAAGAGTGTGCACAGCTGTCATCAAGGCAAAGGGTGGTTACTTTGAAGAATCTCAAATATAAAATATATTTTGATTTGTTTAACACTTTTTTGGTTACTACGTGATTCCATATGTGTTAATTCATAGTTTTGATGTATTCACTATTATTCTACAATGTAGAAAATAGTACAAATAAAGAAAAATCCTTGATTGAGTAGGTGTGTCCAAACTTTTGACTGGTACTGTAAGTATTCAGACCATTTGCTATGAGACTCAAAATTGAGCTCAGGTGCATCCTGTTTACATTGATCATCCTTGAGATGTTTCTACAACTTGATTGGAGTCCAGGTGTGGTAAATTCAATTAGTTGACAGTGCATGTCAGAGCAAAAACAAGCCATGAGGTCGAAGGAATTGTCCGTAAAGCTTCCAGACAGGATTGTGTCGAGGCACAGATCTGGGGATGGGTACCAAAACATTTATGCAGCATTGAAGGTCCCCAAGAACACAGTGGCCTCCATCATTCTTAAATGGAAGAAGTTTGGAACCACCAAGAGTCTTCCTAGAGCTGGCCGCCCGGCCAAACTGAGCAATCAGGGAAGAAGGGCCTTGGTCAGGGAGGTGACCAAGAACCCGAAGGTCACGCTGACAGAGCTCCAGAGTTCCTCTGTGGAGATGGGAGAACCTTCCAGAAGGACAACCATCTCTGCAGCACTCCATCAATCAGGCCTTTATGGTAGAGTGGCCAGAAGGAAGCCACTCCTCAGTAAAAGGCACATGACAGCCCGCTTGGAGTTTGCCAACAGGCACCTAAAGAGAAACAAGATTCTCTGGTCTGATGAAACCAAGATTGAACTCTTGGCCTGAATGCCAAGCGCCACGTCTGGAGGAAACCTGGCACCATCCCTACGGTGAAGCATGGTGGTGGCAGCATCATGCTGTGGGGATGTTTTTCAGCGGCAGGGACTGGGTGACTAGTCAGGATCGAGCGAAAGATGAACAGAGCAAAAGACAGAGAGATCCTTGATGAAAACCTGGTCCAGAGCGCTCAGGACCTCAGACTGGGGCGAAGGTTCACCTTCCAACAGGACAACAACCCTAAGCACACAGCCAAGACAATGCAGGAGTGGCTTCGGGACAAGTCTCTGAATGTCCTTGAGTGGCCCAGCCAGAGACCGGACTTGAACCTGATCGAACATCTCTGGAGAGACCTGAAAATAGCTGTGCAGCGACGCTCCCCATCCAACCTGACAGAGCTTGAGAGGATCTGCAGAGAAGAATTGGAGAAACTCCCCAAATACAGGTGTACCAAGCTTGTAGTGTCATACCCAAGAAGACTTGATACTGTAATCGCTGTCAAAGGTGCTTCAACAAAGCGCTGAGTAAAGGGTCTGAATACTTATGTAAATGTGATATTTCATTTTTTATGGGGTATTGTGTGTAGATTGACGAGGGTGAAAAAAACAATTTAATCCTTTTTAGAATAAGGC
Source organism: Coregonus clupeaformis (assembly GCF_020615455.1). Classification (NCBI taxonomy): domain Eukaryota; kingdom Metazoa; phylum Chordata; class Actinopteri; order Salmoniformes; family Salmonidae; genus Coregonus; species Coregonus clupeaformis. Next base: position 10,417,896 of record NC_059201.1, on the reverse strand, counting down.
TGTAAAACAATTTGGAAAAAGTGGTCTGAATACTTTCTGAATGCACTGTATATACATCAATACATATTACACATTGATTCAGGAAAACACTGAAGAAAAATTGGCCCCTAAAACTCTTAACTAAAGCCCCTCACTGTTACTGCCATATGATCTGCAGTCTGGCCAAGCTTCTGGAAAGTTCATATGCTGTTATTTCGCAGGTTCATATTCACAGAGGTGTGGACTTTATTACATTTTTCAACTTAACTTTTTGAGTTTCTGCTCTTATTGTTGGAAATGTAACACAGTTTTCTGTTGTCTTTCACACAAAAGTGACACCAAGAAATTAACCCTATAACTGCAATTACCTGATCTGTTTTATTGAACTAAACTTAAGAGAAAGGGAAGGTATACATAGGGGGTTCTGATGGGAGGGTACACATCACAGGATGTTGGTGGCAACTTAATTGGGGAGGACAGGCTCGTGGTAATGGCTGGAGTAGAATGACTGGAATGGTATCAAATTAATCAAACAAATGGTTTCCAGGTGTTTGAAGCCATTTCATTTGCTGCGTTCTGGACATTATGATGAGCCGTCCTCCCCTCAGCAGCCTCCTGTGGTACTACTTCTTTTTAATTTATGCCTCAGGTTTATTCTCCCTATGTGAGATATTCCTCCAGTGTAGTGAGAAATTATGTTTGAATTACATTTTTGCCTTGTTTGTTGAGTATTTTGTTGAGTAACTAGTTGAATTCTGATCTCACTGCTGAGCTTAGTCCAACATTGACCATTAACCATCGCTGCAGTCCTCATTGTTTTGGGAAGATACTAAACCATGCTCCCTCTCTCCTGACTGATTAGTGTGTGTGTGTGTGTGTGTGTGTGTGTGTGTGTGTGTGTGTGTGTGTGTGTGTGTGTGTGTGATGTGCCAGGTGTTCTGATTGTGTGTGTTTTGTGTCTATCGGCAGGTTGCAGGAAAGAAGTACTCCCTGTGGGATGACTTCCTGGTTAATGGCAGACGTGACCGTGGACAGGAAATGACCTTGGGAGAGCTGCTGCAACACATCAAGGTATCTCAGCCTCCCTCTTATTACTCAGCCAAGACACACAATCTTTAGCTCTATTATCTAGACGTGTTTTAGCACGCACACACTGTTATACATATTGTATACACAGAGCTACGCATTGTATGCATGCATTTTCACACAACCACTGACAGATGCTGTACACACTCAGAGCACAGAGTAATCATACTACTCTGAACAAAAATATATAAACGCAACATGCAACAATTTCAAAGATTTTACTGAGTTACAGTTCATATAAGGAAATCAATTGAAATGAATTCATTAAGCCCTTATCTATGGATTTCACATGACTGGGAATACAGATATTCATCTGTTGGTCACAGATACTTTTTTTTAAAAGGTAGGGGCGTGGACCAGAAAACCAGTCAGTATCTGGTGTGACCACCATTTGCCTCATGCAGTGCGACACATCTCCTTCGCATAGAGTTGATCATGGTGTTGATTGTGACCTGTGGAATGTTGTCCCACTCCTCTTCAATGGCTGTGCAAGTTGCTGGATATTAGCTGGAACTGGAACACGCTGTCATAAACATAGATTCAGAGCATCCCAAACATCCTCAATGGGTTACATGTCTGGTGAGTATGCACCAGGTAGCTTAGTGGTTAAGAGCGTTGTGCCAGTAACCGAAAGGTCGCTGGTTCTAATCCCCGATCCGACTAGGTGAAAATCTGTCGATGTGCCCTTGAGCAAGGCACTTAACCCTAATTGCTCCTGTAAGTCGCTCTGGATAAGACCGTCTGCTAAATGACTAAAATGTAAATGTATGCAGGCCATGGAATTGTGTACAGATCCTTGTGACATGGGGCAGTGCATTATCATGCTGAAACATGAGGTGATGGCGGCGGATGAATGGCACGACAATGCACCTCAGGATCTCATCACGGTATCTCTGTGCATTCAAATTGCCATCGATAAAATGCAATTGTGTTCATTGTCCATAGCTTATGCATGGCCATACCATAACCCCATCCCCACCATGGGGCACTCTGTTCACAACGTTGACATCAGCAAACTGCTCGCCTACACGACGCCATACTGTCTGTCATTTGCCCGGTACTGTTGAAACCGGGATTAATCCGTGAAGAACACACTGTGCCAGTGGCCATTGAAGGTGAGCATTTTCCCACTGAAATCGGTTACGAGGCCGAACTGCAGTCAGGTCAAGACTCTGCTGAGGACAACGAGCACGCAGATGAGCTTCCCTGAGATGGTTTCTGACAGTTTGTGCAGAAATTTTTCGGTTGTGCAAACCAACAGTTTCATCAGCTGTCAGGGTGGCTTGTCTCAGACCATCCCGCAGGTGAAGAAGCTGGATGTGGAGGTCCTGGGCTGGCATGGTTACGTGTGGTCTGCGGTTGTGAGGCCGGTTAGATGTACTGCCAAATTCTCTAAAACGACATTGGACTTATGGTAGAGAAATGAACATTCAATTCTCTGGCAACAGCTCTGGTGGACATTCCTGCAGTCAGCATGCCAATTGTACGCTGCCTCAAAACTGCACATTCCCCGCACAAGGTGCACCTGTGTAATGATCATGGTGTTTAATCAGCTTCTTGATATGCCACACCTGTCAGGTGGATGGATTATCTTGGCAAAGGAGAAATGCCCACTAACATGGGATGGAATCAACATTTGAGAGAAATACTTTTTCTGTGTATATGGAACATCTGGCTGTCGATGAGTGATGGGCACTACCAGTCTTTCTCTCTCCAGATTTATTCAATACCTTTACAGGTGACTGGGTCTAAAGGGCTGAGTGTGTTTGTGCCTGCCTGCCTGTGTGGCTGTAGGCATTCTGATCCTGTCTGCATGTACCTCTTTTTTTCTCCCTGACTGTCAGCGTCTGATAAATTCCAGAGGGTTTCTAAAATGTCACAACCTCCACTTATCCTCTCCAAACAAACTATAATCCATATAGTAGTTAGAGCAGGGAGTTATCTAGAGGTATAATTTGTCACGTAATGTAATTTAGCAGAAGCTCTTATCCTGAGTGACTTACAGTTGGTGCATTTATCTTAAAGGGAGACTGCACTTCCTGATTTGGCCTTGTTTTGAAGATTGCTCATTAAGAAATGCTAGCGGCCATGACTGAAGCCAAACGAGAGTTGTCTTGGTTTGATGTGGGTGTGTCATGTTTGCATATCATACCCTATCAAGTACTGTTGTTTGTCCCTCCTGAGTCACTGTGGCAACAACATAGCCACTTTCTCAAAATAGTCACTTACTTAAAATAGTCAGAATTAATCGTCGATAAATCAAGAAATCTGTCATTTTAGACGTTTTTGCCTTAGTCACGCAATTTTACATCTAGATAATTGTTTGGTGCAGTATTTCTCAAGTTAAATGTGCATGAAAAATGAGTCAGTGCACTGCATACAGTCTATCGAGTCAAGTCTGGCTGCGCGCTCAGGACTGATTCCCGAGAACAATAACGTCTACAACTTCCTCATCTGCTGTCAAACTATCGTAACTAAAGCACAAGCTACACGCTGTTTATCAGTGCCCAAAATCACTAGCTAGCTAAGTTCCAACTCTGTTTGTCAATGAAGCTAGCAAGTAGTAGCTAGCAGGCACATGGAGCAGCCCACAATCAGCATATCAGTCACTGGGGAGAGGCGACGTCAGTGCTTGCGTGGCGTTTAGTTTTTTACAATGTTCTCACTATTACCAGTGTGTGTCTGTCTGGCAGGGTTTTCATAGGGAATCATGTTCAAAACAGGTCACGGGTGGACACAAGATGCTCGCAAATTAATTGTGTAATATTGACAAACTGCAGTTGGGATACAAGTGCGCTGTAATCATCTCAATTCTCATTTTGCCCCAAAAAGTGGCAGACTCGAGTGATTGACACGATCAAACACATCAGCAAGTAGCCACTCCATAAAGGGCTTAGGCCCAAGGGTTATTTGAACATAACATTAGCGACATGTTGTCTTATGTAAACAAGTCTGAGGCGCTGCGTAATGGGCAGGTCTGTCTCACTGTCTGGAGGTTCTGGGTGCTGTGATTGGATAGAGCGCGCGCAGCTGATAGAGCGCAATCAGCACAGCTGCTTCTTTCGTGTTAGTGAACACTGGGCAAGTGGGCATGATCGTAATCCACACCAAACCCCTTCAGTAAGTCGTGACGAACTCACAAAACTCTGTTTTGGACGAGACTGACTTTATGACCAACATTTTCCTATTAACACTTTGTAGTACATTTTGACACTAGAATGGATGTTTCTGACTCCTATTGATGGCCCGTTTTTAAAACCAGAGAAGTTGGTTCTAAGGGGGCAGTTAACCTTTAAGATAGCTAGGTGAGACAACCACACAAATAAGTCAGCTGTACTGTGTCATCGCAACAACCACATGATGTGTAGTACACATGTAGCTGTCCTAAACAAAGGATTGGCTTGTTGATTCCTCCCACTGTTTATTTTGAGGCAGAGAATAACATTTGACAAAAACAAAGTTGCTCCAGTTTCCCCCTAACCTTTGACATCCTGACTCTGAGATCTGCTGGTTTATTTTTGGAGACCTTGCAACACTTCCTGAGCAGCTGGGGTCGATTGAGGTTACAACTCATCCCTGGAGTGCTATAACCCACTGGACCATACGACTCTATAGAAACTCTGTTCATTGGATCTTGTTTAATGTTATCCTATATAAACTGATTAGGAACTTAATGAAATCAAACTTTTTAAAACTAACATTGTGCATTAACTTCCATGATACTAAATGTAATGTGGTATTACTGTTTAATTTGCAGCAAACATACAACTTGGAGATCACCAGCCTGTTTTATGGGAATGCTGTCTTGTACAATGCTGGCTCCAATCACAAGGAGAGGCTGGTGAAGAGGTATGTCCTGAACCATTGTGGGGAAACAAAGCTTTTGAGCCAGACGAGACGTTATCACCATACCTTAGTCTGTCTTCTGATGGGGTAACATGTGGGAAGAGCTTGGCAACAGGGTTATGTTCAGGCCAGGCATAAACACACATGCAGCAGCCCTGGTGTTTGTTTAGAAGGCAATGGCAGTCTGGTGTTTCCTCAGAAAAGGAGGGACTCATCTCCACACAGTCACATGCATCACTGTTCACTGCTGACTAAGATATGGCTCTTCCAAGTCTGTAGGCTTCCTGTGCTCTGTGAGGAGAGGAGCAAGAGTGAGCAACTGTGAGCAATGCCCTGTTGTCTTGCTATGGCAGTACCTACTGTATGTTGTAAAGGCATGCACATAGCAATACACAAAGCAACTCCTCACACCCGAAGGATTGCAATAACTCACTCTACTTATGACGTTCTTTCTCTCACTCGCTCAGTCATGTGCACACAGATAAGAATATGTATACTCAGGGCCTGTCCTTACACCACCCCTGTATTCACAAACAGAATAGTGTTTCAGAGCCCTGAACATGTGCAGAGAAACGGGCCCTTTACTCAGATCCAGGAGTTCCTGCTTAGCTTTGTAAAACGACAGACAATTTCTTGGCTCTCCCCCATGTCTATGCCTTGTTCTTCCTGACACTCGCCCACTCTACCTCTCTGAATCTCCTCCTCCCCCTTCCCTCTGTTCCTCCTGACACACAGCGTATGTCTTCCTGGGCTTTATGTTAACACCTCAGTCCCTGGAGAGCCCAGTGTCAGCCCAGTAACTGAGGAAGCTAACGGTAGACATGGGGAAGACGGGGGTGGGGAGAGGGCCGTCAGTGTGGACAGCAGGCCTCGTTTGACAAATGCCCCCTCCAGGAGTCACATCCTGGGATGTGGGACCCTGGCCCCTACTCAGATTCCTGTGTTTACAGACCTAGTGGGTTGTATGGTGCCGTATTAAAGATCCAGTTGACATGAAGAACCTTGGTTTTGTCTGAAGGTCATTTAGCTGTAGGACACAGTAAGTGTGTATAGTCTCAGTGTATTATACCACTTCTGCTTTTTCTGAATAGCTGTAATGTAACAAAGGATGTGGACCCCAGGAAGAGTAGCTGCTGCTTCTGGAACAGCTAATGGGGATCCTAATAAAATACACACAAAAATATACTAATGTCCCCTATTTTCTACCAGGGATATAATTATCAATACTCTTTTGAAGTAAGATGTACGACTAAGGAGTATTGTTTAATAACTGTTTTAGAGATGTCGTGACTTCTAAATGATTGCATCTGAGCTCCTTTTCTTTTTCATGTGTGTGTAGTACCATTGAAAAGTCTGACGTGCAGGGTTTTTCTCTGGGACAGCTTACTCTAACCTAGTCACCCTCATATCTTCAAACACAATGGGACTGAAGTGAAGAGGGGATGATGGGGGGGCTCATCTGGCTGTCGATGAGTGATGGGCACTACCAGTCTTTCTCTCTCCAGATGTATTCAATACCTTTACAGGTGACTGGGTGTAAAGGGCTGAGTGTGTTTGTGCCTGCCTGCCTGTGTGGCTGTAGGCATTCTGATCCTGTCTGCATGTACCTCTTTTTTATATACTAATGTCCCCTATTTTCTACCAGGGATATAATTATCAATGCTCTTTTGAAGTAAGATGTACGACTAAGGAGTATTGTTTAATAACTGTTTTAGAGATGTCGTGACTTCTAAAAGTCACCAAAAGGCTGTTGTTGATGTGTGTGTTGTGATCTGTCTTGGCAGTGTGTCTGATGTAGTCAGCCTGGTGACCAAGATAGAGGTCCCCCAACACATGCACATGCTGGAGATGTTCCCTTCCTTCGCCGAGGACGAGGACTGTGAGACGGTCCCTCCCATCAGGTACCTGGTCAGATGATGTCATCAAAAGGGGACAAGCCTGAGAGGCCCTAACAGAAGAGCGGTACACAGAGCCACTGTATCCACCCTCCCATCCAACCACACACTCCTGCCACCTCATAGTTATCTGCTCAGATCACTAAAGAAAGGACCTCCATTTAATTATATTGGTAAATTAAAACAAGCTGCATTTGGATGTATGTAATATGTTGTCTCGCACCTAGGCCACAGATCATGTTCTTTCTGGGGTAAAAGGGATGGATTTCTAGAAGCTGCATTGTTGTGATAAATAAACAATAGCTTTCCACTTCTATTGTTGTAATCATAAAGAATGGCATTAAAATTTGTATTTGATTAAATTATTCACCTCTGTGGCTGTTGTAATCACCTGTGATTTGTAATGAAGCTCTGTGTGTGTTGAGTTCCGCCCTGGTTTCCGGACGGCCTGTCTTTGTGAGTCACAGAGATCACCCCTACTCCAACTACCCCTCAGAACTATCACCATGTGAAAGACAGGGGCTTTGAAGGAAATGGAGCACAGAGCAGGTGACTGAGGATAATGATTTCCACGCCTCACACTCCTGTGCTGTCTGTACCCTCATACATAACCAGTCCAGTCCCGCAGTCATATCCCATTAGCGCATGCACTGCAATGTTAGAGTGAGGAGTCTTCTATTTTATTAACGAGTAGCAATGAGGTGTAACACATTGAAAACGACCCACATAGAACATCTGGAAATAGAGAAGCACAGAGAGCTGAAGTAACACTTTACTTCCCTAAACTGTCCAAAATAAACTCCTTGCAGAGGAGTGATTGAAGTGGTTATAGGGGATCTCTGCTAGAGCGTGATTTGGAGAGCTGATTCTCCTTCTGGCCTCTGCTTGGCAAGCCTTGATTACTTCATTATCTGTTATCAACTTGGGTAATGCCAAGTGACAGATGCTGAGGCAATGTTTGCAAACGTCATCATATTTGCGTGCGAGGTCTGTGTTTGGGATGTTGTGCTGTGAGGGTATACCAGGGCATATTAATTAGATGAGTTGGCCCTGCTCGGCTGGGGTGGGCTGGAGTCTGCTGGACTAGTTCCCTGGTCTAATTCAAGTCAGAGAGCAGGACAGGGGCTTGGCGCTGGAATAGCGGGGGTCAGATGGTTTGAGGCTCTCTGAATCTCTCGCCATCTGGACACAGCTGCCCAATCAAATTACCACACACACCCCTCCCAGTGGGACCCAGGCCAGGAGCTCTGATGTGGCCTTCCCTCTCTGTCTCTGTACTGCTTGCTCTTCCTCTGGGATCAGAGATCAGTCTCTCTCTGTGGAGACCTACCTAACACTAGGCCTCACATCCACGTTCTAATCTCTTTTACATACAGCCCTTAGCTGGACAGAAGGATGGATCTGTAGATCTATTCTGAAATACACTCCTTTGCTATATAGGCCTATGTTTAGGGATTTGATTCAGTTTTGTTGATTAGTGCGTCCTCTGCTGCTTTAATTGTGTTTGTAGATTACACTAAGTACAGTAAGTTAATTTGATGTGTTCATGTTGTAAATCTAATCAAATCTATTTTAAGTGTATATGTGGCGTTATTTAACACTGTATATGGCTGTATTTTGACAACAAGGCTGCACATGTACAGGGCTACACCCTTTAGATCTAAGCATCATATGACATATCTTATAGACAAGTTGTATTCAGTTGTGTCCAATAACAATGTTCCATCACAACTGACCATTGGAAAGCCAGTTTTCACCTTCCCATCTGACAACAGTAGCACAGCACAGCAACACCCACCATGCTGTTTGTATTCAAATAGGCAAGAATTCAAAGGCACATTTTTTTACATCCATGATGTTGGTCAGTTGACAGGTCATTTAATGAACTAAAGAGTGTTTATGCCATAATTCTTGGCAAGATGTCATTGAGAATGTCACTACCTATCTTAATGCTGAAACTAAACTAAAACATGCATTATTTAATTTCATTAGTTATTTATGAATAAAACCTGTAAGTTAATAATTATTGCAGTCAAACAATGTTATTTTCAATAGAAAAACCTTTTATTGTTACAATTTCAACATTATTTAAACGTAAAGCGCATATAAAAAATTAAATAACATTATGTAAATCTGTGGTAAGAATCCGTAGTTGTGACATCACTCCAATCAGACGTACCCGATGATGTCATTGCATATGATAGGTTGTCGGCTGCCTGTCTTCATGAGAGCAGTGAACTGGTAGAAGTCTGTTCCCAGTTGGTGCAGGCCTGTGTGGGACTGGTGAAAGAAGGGTTTGCGTGGCTGGAAGCCCACGGGGCAGGACATGCGTTTGGGGGCCGCCACGGCCCTGCTGACCCTGGTGCTGTCTACTGGTTTGGCCCTCATCTCCACACTCTTAGACATCCCTGCCAGCTTCCTCCTCATGTTGACCAGGAGGTCCTTGGCCAGGCGCCGGCCTGCATGGGGCTTGAGTTCTGCTGGCTCAGGACACTCTGGCAGGTCCATCCAGTTCTTAATGAGGTCAGCGAAGCTGTTGTCCCCCAGCACCAGGGGCTGTCTGTTCCTGCTGCGGCTCAGCAGTGACGTGGTCCAGTCTTCCGGGTCGCTGCTCGCCTCAAATGACGTCCAGCGTTCCAGACAAGCGTCCGAAGTGGATTTGGGCCGGATCCGGCCGGCAGGGCCCACTCCCCGGTTGGTGCGGAGGCAGGCGGAATTAGAAACCCGTACGTTCCTGGTCCTCCTGAGCACCACATCCTCATCCTGCCAGGACGCCTCAGAGTAGCCCGAGTCAAAGTCCAGACTCTTCTCACTGCTGGGGGATTCCTGCATCAGCAGCTTCTGCCCTTCCTCCTCCTCCTCCATGGGGCTGGCCAGGCAGCAGGCTGAGTCGTAAGTGCTGGCCTCAGAGATGGGCCTACGGAGGCGTGTCAGGCGCTCCCGCTGCTGAGTCCTCTGCTGGCAGGCACGGGTCATGGCATAGGAGCGGCCGGAGGGATCGCTGAGCGGTCGGCTCATGTGCTTCAGGTCCTGCAGGGACCTCATGTACTGCATCTGGTCCACCAGACAGTCTCCAGAGTCCTGCAGACACAGCTAGAGAGACAGGGAGATAACATGTTAGATACTGACAGTGTCCTCCGTTCATGATTTGAGAACATAATAAAATATATAACAGAGTATGTTACACACTTTCACAGACACTAATTCATTTTCACTGAATGTTAAAGTTAGTCCACCCACCCCCCGTCCCATTTCTTGTTAGAAATATGTCCATACACCAACTCTTGGTCCAAAAGCTAAAACAGTTTCCTGTGCTTCTACCCAGCACTGCACCAAGATTCTAACCAGCTGAGATCACACTCTGCAGCCGTACCTCCACCACATTCCACCCAAACCTCAGAGCAGCTTTATGGAGAGGTTTCTCGGCGGAGTGCTCTGAGTTTATTTCAACATGGCTTGTGGGAACAGGATGTACAGGGAAACGCTCTCTGCCTCTTTAAGTTGGAGAGGAAGTTGGACAGCCTAGAGACAGTTGAATCTTAGAGGAGCTTAGAAGTGCACATCCTCTAGTACACACTAGAATTACATGATTCCTTGGGGATTGGCCCATATTGTCTAGCAGGAAATGACATCACTGTTGTGGAATTAGACAATGGGAGTGAGAAACCCCATGTATGATTAATATCAAAGTCATCACCAAATAATTTCAAATATAAAAGTCTGAATGCCACTTTTATAAATCATGTTAGTTTTGGTTATTTTACCGGTACATCACTGACCATAAAGGTTGAAAGTCTTACAAAAAAAGAATTATGACAAATCAATGGCATTCCCCAAGATCACCCCAAGATTAAGTTCCAATAGCATTCAGTAACATTACAACAGCATCCTCAGGATGTCTTAATGACTAGGGGCTCTACTCAATCGGTATCGCTGAAGTTCAGCATTACAGTGTGATTGAAATTGAAAGGAAATGTTCCTGTGTTAGTGGAGACTGCATTCACGGTAAACGCTGCATATGTCGGAAATCACCTTTCAATTTCTATCGCTTCAGCGGTACAGATTGAATAGAGCCCTAAGGATGACTCTGAATCCAGCTTTGTCACATCAAGGTAAAAAGGTGACATGGCAACACTTTAAAATCAATCTACTTCACTTAGGTATTGTAGCTAACAGAACAAAGTCTACTGTATGCAAGGGACTTTTCCTGTGTAAAAAACACTTTCCCTGTACAACAAAGAACATGTTCCTCCACTTCAGAATGATGTCATTTGATACACTTTCCCTTGTTATACTGCTCCAAGGTTTTCCATGTTCTTTTAGCAGGCTTGTTAAGCAGACAGACTCCAACAATGTGTGTTAACTCCCAACCCTCAGCTGTCTCAGGCCAGTGTGCGATCTACAGGCACAGTGAGGAGACCAACCCTGCAGAGATGACCCACTGGGCACAGACGTCATTTCAACATCTAGTTTTGATTTACATTTGGTTGAGTTGTTAACTAAGGTGAAATCAAACAAAAAATGTCACCATGTCATTGGATTTAGATGAAAAGTTGGGTTTAAAAAAATATGAAATTTCCTTACGTTGAATCTTTTTTCAAATCCAATCAGTTTTCCATGTTGATTCAACGTCATCACATTCTTTCCACGTCATTTCAACAACAAAAAAATTCAATATTGATTCAATCAGTTTTTGCCCAGTGGGGATGACCTGATGTTATTACAGCTGTGGCAACTGAACCATTTGGCTGTAGAAGAAAGCTCTGTTTGACAGTGAGGGTCTCTAAACCCTGAAAGGACATCCGTGTGCAGAGTCCTTCACAATAGTGTGGAGGTCCGACTCACCCAGCTCAACACATAGCCTACAGCACAAGTAGCTTTAGGGAGATCAAAATAGTGCCCTAAAATCCGTCTCTGACATAGTGTCCACTCCAGCCTTCCAGGGCATTTCATTACTGTGGTGTTGTTAAACAATGGTAGAGAGCACCAGCCATTGGTTGAGCTAAGAGATGACGCTTCAAAGCCATGGCCATATCTGTGCTACAGGAAAGACTCCGAAGGAAGAACACCAAGCAAAACACAGATGGCAGAGGGAGGCATGTATAGTTGATAAGTACATTTGTATGTCATTATTGATTGTTGACTGATCATCAATAACACATTAATTGAAAAGGCCTATTGCATGTAACCAGCTAAAATGCATTCTGATTTCCAGATATGTGCAACTCCATCTGCCAGAAATATATATATAAAGAATTAAGCGGCAAACAAGACTATTTAATTTCTCAAACAAAAGTTTGTTTTTAAAAAAGGACTTAGGCCTTCAAGTTCAAATGGAACAATTGTAAGAGAGCTCCCATTTATCAAACGAATTACAGTATATAGCCAACCATTGTAGTCAGCTGCTATGTATTGTTCTCTGCTGCCCTGATTGTCATGGGAGGGTTGTAAAGTTAAAAACACCGACCATTTGGTTTTGTTTACCACAACATTGGGCTGCTCACTGTAATAAACTCCCCGTGCATACTGTTCTGTAGAAAGGTTAGAAATGCATGGGCACTTCACTACCAGCATGTTTCTCCAACTCATATCACACCACATAAAATAACATATAAAAAATCTGCAAATGTTACAAAATAAACTTACCATTGCTCTTATCGTGTCTGTCTGAATTCCAAATTGATTACTTTATCCTGTAAAAAGAGAAGGATTCAATCAGCATACAAAATATGGATCTCACTTTGTTCATAAGTCGGCGTTTTAGTAGTATATGATGTATTTCTCTATATCAGGCTACTTACATTGGTCAATAATTGACTCCTCTAATAGAACAATTAATCCAAAGCGGTTCACAACTTCCTCAGTAGGTCCGATGTCCACTCAACGCGCCTCAGACAGAAGAGTGCATGTGATGGGGCTGGCAGTTTATTTTGTGAGCGCAGTCTCTTCCCCCGCAGCCAGTCAACGGCGCGCATCACAGAATCAGCCAATAGCAACGCGCCTGAAACACGACCCCAGACCTAAACACCGTGTCAATACATTTCACTTCTCCCTCACCTGGGAAGATATCCTTTATTATCTGCGGAATTAAAACAATTACCAGGTCTTTCTGAACCCCCCGCCACACATCAGAAAACTATTTGTACACTGTGGCGCGTGCAGCCACATAGACGCACACAATCAGGATGAGGGTTTATAACGAATATATCCTAATCATCACAATGCACAGATGTACACCTAGACTATATATTTTGTTTGATGCTTTGCCACTACCATAGGCTATTATTATAGACCTACAGACAGCCTTACTGACCAATGTGCAGGGGTGAAAGTAAGGCGGTTATGGTCCGGTACTGCGTCCCGGCAAAATAAATAGTGGGGGTACACTGTACCGGTAAAACGTGAGCCTATCACAATTCATATAACATGGCCAAAAAACTTTGGGCTATTACACCATTATTTAACATTACTGCATATCAGCCGCATGAATGATTTGCGAATTGACTGAGCATCAAAGAAAATATATAGTCAAGGCAGAGATGAGTGGCAGAGAATCTCGCGGACAAGGCAGAGATGAGTGGCGGAGACCGAGGCGCGCGTGGATAACAGTGGATGATTCAATTTAAGCTAAGTGTAGGTCGAATGACAATCGCAGAATGTCATTAGAATACACTTAGGTGTTTTGTAACTGATGTCTCTTTACATTAATCAAATTGCGGGTGCACAGTGCACTGTTTGTGTTTGGATATTGAAATGATTTTGTGAGTGAACGAATGTGCGCGGGTTGCCTACAGGAGCGCCTTTGTTTAGTGATTGTTTGACAATCAGATGAAAACATCATGACTGGTTGTGTTTATGTCACATTAAAAGTCATAGGTGGAGTGTACGTAAGGCTAGGGGAAGCTAAGCTTTCCCTAATGTAAATTGAATTAAATTGCCAAAAATATATAGCCTAATTAGCTTACTCCTGTTTATACCGACATAAATACAATAATTCAAAATAGGATACTACACAGATGATCATTAGCTTCTTTATCATTGGATCATTGACACTTTCGTTTGTTTTTGGAGAATCATTTCCTCCTCCAGGTTAGATGGACGTCATATTGTATTTGTGTCTCCCCTTTTCGTAGGCCGATTATATGGATCAGACAACATCGTTTTTATTGATCTGTTTGTCAGTGTCAGCAGAGTAGGCTACCCTGTCATTTTTGTAGTGGGCCTATTTTTTTTTTTTAAGAATGTGTGCGCGCACTTGTGTCCTGTACGGGTAAGAAATGTAATCTACTTTCACCCCTGCCAATGTGAAATGTTTAGTTAAAAGTTGTCGTCAAACGTGCATGATGCGTTGTTGAAGAAGGCCTACCTATTTTATGCATCAATTGCATTTCACTATAGAGGAATAATAAGAAAACCCCTTATTTCTAACACAGTGAAATGTCTCACCTCATGAGTTGGTGCAGTTCTACATGTGAAGTACATAGGGACATATATGCACCACCTTGTGGATTTATCTGGTAGTCTATGGAACTGCACACAGCATGAACCCTCAAACTACCCCCCATCCCCTTTCCACTCCCTGAATTACCTGAGTGAATGATTGCCTGGGCTGTTAGGGGGGAGTCTATTGTTGTGCAAAAGCCTACAACATTATTGGAATTCTTTACTTAATGGGAGTTTTACAATGCAAATGCTGGAGCTGGACTGTTACATTGTCCCCCAATCACTTTATTAGAATGAGCAAGAATGTCCATGTCCTCCTGTAGGCTACATTCACTCACCATCACAGTCTGTATAGGCAGCGCCCTACTTTAGGCAGATTATATACATAGCTGCACATCTGAATGTACAAGGCCCCCCCTCATCATCCTCCCTTGTCAGTTTCTCAAGTATAGGATTACTGTATGGGGGATGGAGTGTTGTTTGGACTGTACAGTCCAATTTATATTTGTGTACAATAGGATGTGCAATGTTTACCTTAAGGGGGTGTGCTACTTACCTTTAAGACCCCAATAAAATGTTATTAGCATTGACATTACATGTTCTAAATGGCATTCTTACAGTGGAATTTGTAGAAAAGTATATTACCCTAAAGACAGGCCAGGAGGATGGAAACTGAAGTGATCCAAACTTTATTTAAATTAAACAATAGTAGGACATTCAAAGCATTTTCATATTTACCAAAAGACTATCATTGTTAATTTCTGTGCCATTATTGTGATTTATATTTTACCACTTCATCAGTCATGTGAATAGTATGGGAGTAGAAATAGCCCTAATTCACACTATGGAGAAAGCAAGTCTCTACAAGTAACAGGTATAAACAGATATCAAGGCACAAACATACTACAAAAGATATGGAATGAAACAGAAAAAAGGAAAGAAAAAC